>NC_045957.1:131813308-132113308 GCF_010909765.2 Amblyraja radiata | reverse complement strand
AAGGGGGAAGTCTTTTAGGACCGAGATGAGAAAAACATTTTTTACACAGAGAGTGGTGAATCTGTCGAACTCTCTGCCACAGAAGGTAGTTGAGGCCAGTTCATTGGCTATATTTAAGAGGGAGTTAGATGTGGTCCTTGTGGATAAAGGGATCAGGAGGTATGGAGAGAAGGCAGGTACAGGATACTGAGTTGGATGATCAGCCATGATCATATTGAATGGCGGTGCAGGCTCGAAGGGCCGAATGGCCTACTCCTGCACCTATTTTCTATGTTTCTATGTTTCTATGTTTACCTGTTTATTGGAATCATTTCAAGTTCACGTTGGACTGACCATGATCTTGAATACATGTGATGATGGGAGCCCAATCGAGTGTAATGAGGTGAACAAAGAGGAAGATGACTGAACTTTATTGCCTTCCATCACAGTGGGAAACGTTGATTCCGCTGTGGTGGACGTTTATGTTAAACTCGATCCTGTATTGTATTCTTTTTATTTGCATGGCTGTATGGTAACTCAAATTTCACTGTACCAATTGGTGCATGTTACAATAAATGTGAACTTGAACTTGAAGAATGCTTTTTTGAAATTCTTACCTGCAGCAACACAACAGATATATAAGCATAATACTCAATAGACACCATAATAAACACCATTAAGAAATCCAATCAAACAAATCAAGCTAATGCTAATCTATGCCTTCTGACGTAATTCAGAAAAGAGAGGGAGATAATGGTAGGAGCGGAGATGCAGTCATGTAGGAATTGAATCTAAACTTGAAAACAGAGAAGACCATGACTTTGGCAAGAATATGTTCCATTGGAGACCACATTGAAGGATATGGAAGTTGGGTGGGACATCCTAAATTCTCAGCTTATTGGAAAGCTGTTCAGCTGGAAGACATTGTGGGTCCAAATCAAGCTCATCCAATAACAAGTTTTTACTTATCTCTGGAGCGTCAGCTATTTTTTCAATCTCGGCTTCTTCATGGCCTTGAAAGAAGCGCATGTTATTACGCAGGTTTCCATCTTAATGTCTTTATTAAAAAGACAACCTGTCCTCCATATTGTGTTCCATATAATTTGCAAAGTCATTCAGATTTGGCACCAAGCCATTCTTTTGTTCTACTAGTCCATGCTTTTGTAGAAGAACGACTCAATTTTGTAAACTATATTGGATTTGACTATTAGCTCTTTCAAAGCCTCCTTAAGATGTTGTATGTTTGAATAAAGTCACCCTCATTCTTTTAAATTCCAGGGAGTAGTCTTCAACTATTCAGCCTCTCCCTGTCGGATAACCTTCTCCTCTCAGGAATTAGCCAGGTGAGTCCCATTGGAACTGTTTCTAAAGTTTCTATCTCTTTTTTCTAGGTAAGAAGATTACAACTGAATGCAGCATTCCAGGTGAAGCCTGACCAACATCCTGTACAATTGCAACTAAAACATCCTTGTTTTTAAACTCCAACCTCGTCGCAACGAATGCCCAAATGCCATTTGCCTTCTTAACTACTTGTTCAATGTTCTATGTACATTAGCTGTGTTCCTTTCCAATCCTCTGGTACCCTCACTGAGCTAAGCGATTTATGAAAATCATTTAAATTGAAGACACTGGATTTAAACCTAGGGTGTTCATTCTCAAACTTCATTTGGAATGCTATCATATTGAGGATACTTATAGCCCTGTCCCACGGTACAAGTTCATTCCAAGAGCTCTCCGGAGTTAAAAAAAAATCAAACTCATGGTATGCACGGAGAATGAACGTAGTGGGTACGTCGGAGCTCGGGGACGTCTCTTAGCTCTAACGGCAGATACTCGGTGTAGATGGGTTATGCATGCAACCTATAATGTAGTTACCTCATCACCACTAACCACGCCCCATCATATTAGTATAACTGTAGTATCCTCCCTTTGTTCCTCCCACTAGGTTCCAGTACGCCTGAAGGCTGGATGCAGTCAGTGCTGGGACGTGTGTGCCACGTGCTATATTAAACTCACAGTAAAGCTTACAGTGTGTCAGTAATCACTCCTTTACACTCGGGAAGACTTGCTAATGGCAGGTAAGCACGGGAAGACTCGTGAAGATTTTTTAACATGATGAAAAATGTCCACGAGAGCCCCGAGTACCGACGAGTGGCCATTACCGTAAATATCCGAGTTCGAATCAGGGCAAACTCGGGAGAACTCTTGGAATGAACTCGTACCATGGGACAGGGGTTTAACCTTTCCGGGATCTTTAACCATCAAAACCCGTGTTACTTCTCCCTCATTACGCAAGACCTGATCCATAAGTTCTGGAAGACCCCTCAGTCAGGCACCCCTGATGAATTCCATAATCTCTTTTTCAGCAATACCTTTCGTCCAATCAATCTGTAGATTAAAATCTCCCAATATAGTTGCAGTTCACTTCAAACATGCCCTTAAAATGTTTCTCCATTCATGCTCCGACCCTTCGAAAGATCATATTTTGAGTGTCTCAATCTACCATAACCGCTCTTCGTAATTTCAACCCAAACTGATTCTTAGCTTCGCAATAAATCTTGCCCCTCCCCCATAAAACAAATGCCCTCTTGTTTGTGATTACCCTAACCAAAGTAAAAGACTCTGTGCATTCACCCAATCTATTCCCCTGGTGATTTGATGCACCTTTATAATATTACCCGTCTACCATCTGCGGTACAAGGAATAAAGCCCTGTCTTGCCCGACCTCTCCCTGTAGCTTAGTTCCTCATGTCTGGGCAACATCCTCGTAAATCTTCTCTGCATAAGAATCTCCTTCAGCAGAATTACTAGAATGTAAATTCACAAGACACAGGAATCCATCCATCCTCTTTAGTGGAGCAATTTTATCATCGCAACACATCCAGGGTTTTTCCTCAGGATGCTGTATCTTTTCTTTACTTCCAAGTATTCATTCATTTTTTTAAATTCATATAGAAACATAGAAAATAGGTGCAGGAGTAGGCCATTCGGCCCTTCGAGCCTGCACCACCATTCAATATGATCATGGCTGATCATCCAACTCAGTATCCCGAACCTGCCTTCTCTCCATACACCCTAATGCCTTTAGCGACAAGGGCCACATCTAACTCCCTCTTAAATATAGCCAATTAACTGGAACTCAACTACCTTCTGTGGCAAAGAGTTCCAGAGATTTACCACTCTCTGCGTGAAAAATGTTTTTCTCATCTCGGTTCTAAAGGATTTCCCCCTTGTGACCTCTTGTTCTGGACTTTCCCAACATCGGGAACAATCTTCCTGCATCTAGCCTGTCCAACCCCTTTATGTGCATATCAGCTCGACTGGAAAATTCTGGCAATGAGTAAAGATTGGATACGAGAGTCAAGAGTTAAGAATGTTTAACTGTCATATGTACTGACAACGGAACAATGAAATATTCACCTGAGCATATACAGGCTTGTAACGTCTGTAAGCTTCCCTCTATCCTTAAGCTGTGACCCCTTGTCCTGGACTTCCCCAACATCGGGAACAATCTTCCTGCATCTAGCCTGTCCAATCCCATAAGAATTTTGTAAGTTTCTATAAGATCCCCCCTCAATCTTCTAAATTCTAGCGAGTACAATCCGAGTCTATCCAGTCTTTCTTCATAAGAAAGTCCTGAAATCCCAGGAATCAGTCTGGTGAACCTTCTCTGTACTCCCTCTATGGCAATAATGTCCTTCCTCAGATTTGGAGACCAAAACTGTACGCAATACTCCGGGTGTGGTCTCACCAAGACCCTGTACAACTGCAGCAGAACCTCCCTGCTCCTATACTCAAATCCTTTTGCTATGAAAGGATATGATACTGATACAGTTGTAACACTGCTGCCCCACAAGTCCAGTTCAATCTTAACCATGGGTGCTGCCTCTATTGAATTTATCGGTTGTCCCTGTGAATATGTGAGCTTTCTCCACACATTCTAGGGTTCTCCCACATCCCTAAGATGCGCTGGATGGTTAATTATCTATTTGCATCGGTTTAGTTTAGTTTAGTTTAGAGATACAGCATGGAAACCGGTCCTCCGGCCCACCAAGTCTGTGCTGACTGACGATCACTATCTAAAAGTTCAGTTCTACACACTAAGAACAATTTACAGAAGCCAATTAACCTCCAAAACCCCCGCCGTCACAGAGAGAATGTGCCAACTCCATACAGACAGCACCTGTAGTTAGGATCGAACCAGGGTCTCTGGCACTGTAAGGCAGCAACTCTACCGCTGTGCCACTCTACTGGTTAATGGCAAAAAAAATCAAAAAGGAGTTAGAGGCACATGGAGCTGCAAGTGCTGGAATCTTGAGCAAAACACAAAGTGCTGGAGTAACTCCAGCAGGTCAGACAGCATCTGTGGAGGGGATGGAAAAGCAATGTTTTGAGAAAGGAGTTGATGGATATGTGAGAGCGAGATTTACATTGATGGGATTCATGGACATGGCCTGTTCCACCAGCATGCGATTGCATGCGTCTAGCGTGACCAAACGTGGTGGCTTGAGGTGTACGGCCTCGCGGGGCCGGTCCCACTTCCAACCGTGGACCCGTCTGGAGTTGTGCGGGGCTGGTCCCGACATCATACTCACCAATCAGCTGGGCAGGAAGCGGGCCGACTGAATTTGGACGTCGCACGGCGTCGGGCGGTTACGTCATCACGCAATGGCACGCCGGGTGGTGCCGTCATTACGCAATGCCACGCGCTAGGCGTACACCGTCAAGGTGCTGCGTACGGCGTCGAGACACTGCGTACGGCCTCAATGCGCGGAATTCTTGGACAGTGTCAGTTTTTCGGAGCCCCACGCGATGTCGGGACCAGCCCCGCACAACTCCATACGCCTCCGGCGATCGAAGTTGGACCGGCCCCGCGAGGCCGTACGGCTCAAGCGACCACGTTAGGTCACGCTCGCCGCATGCAGTCGCATGCTCGTGGGATTGGTGTTAATGGAATTGCTCCTTCGTGAGTGGTGCAAGTCCGTGCCGAACAACTTTTTTCCCTTAGTCGCACCTGCCTGCACTCATACCATAACCCTCCATTCCCTTCTCATCCATATGCCTATCCAATTTATTTTTAAATGATACCAACGAACCTGCCGCCACCACGACCGACCTCGAGGGTCCGGAGGTAGAGCCAGCCAGGACTCACCAACGCGAGGCTGGCCGTCTTCGAGCTGTGGCGACGTCCGGGTAGCGGCACGACTCGGCGCTCCGGTGAGGGCGGACGGTGCGGAGCTGAGACACTCCTGTGCGGCCGGCACGGCTACCGGCTGGAAGGCGCTCCCGTGTGAGCAGCCCGGTGCGGGGCTGAGACGCTGCCGTGTGGGCGGACCGGCTCCCGGCTGGAAGGCGCTCCCGTGGGGGCTGAGACGCTGCCTTGTGGGCGACCCGGTGCGGAGCGGAGACGGTGCTACGGCGGCTGAGGCGGCGGCGACCTGGATCCGGGGCTCGGCCGCGGGCCAGTGGAGGACAATGTCGGGAGCTCGCAGGTAACAGGCTGGTGCCTGTTTTCCGGAGCACCCGTTGCAACAGCTGCGGGCAGCTTCGACAACCCCCCGGGCCGCGGAGCTTGAACCGCGGGACTGACTTACCATCGCCCGGTGGGGTATCGCCTCGGCGCAGAGGGAGAAGAGGAGGGAAGAGACAGTAACTCTAAGATTTTTGCCTCCATCACAGTGAGGAGGTGTTTGGTGAACTCACTGTGGTGGATGTTAATTTGTGTTTATTGTGTTTTGTTATTATTACATGTATGGCTGCAGGCAACAGCATTTCGTTCAGACCGAAAGGTCTGAATGACAAATAAAGGATTCAATTCAATTCAATTCAATTCCACTGGAAGCTCATTCCACACCGCTACCACTCTCTGAGAAAGAAGTTCCCCCTCATGTTACCCCTAAACTTCTGTCCCTTAATTCTGAAGTCATGTCCTCTTGTTTGAATCTTCCCTATTCTCAAAGAGAAAAGATTGATCACGTCAACTCTGTCTATCCCTCTCATCATTTTAGATTAGATTAGATATAATTTATTGCCACACAGCTAGGCTGGTGGAAATTTGGGTTGTCTGCAGCGATACAATAATAAAGAACACACAACCACAATAAAACTGTAACACAAACATCCACCACAGCATTCATCACTGTGGTGGAAGGCACAAAATTTGGCCATTCCCCCCCCATTTCCCCCCCCCCCCCCCCGTGGTCAGGACCAGAGTCCAGAGTCAGTCCAGGATCGGCTCTTCCTCACCGGAGACCGCGGCTTTAAGTTGTTGTAGGCCGCAGACCGGCGGTCAAGATTTAAAGTCCCCGCCGCAGCCAGAAGCACCGTAGACTGCAGGGCCAGCGGTCGAAGCTCCCCTCCAGGGGTGATGGTAAGTCCATGCTGGACCCGCGGTAGAAGTTGGCCGCGGGCCGGCAGTGATGGCTTCTTCTTCCCCCGGGTCCCCAACGTGAGATCCCGGGCTGTAGACGCCGCACCAGCTGGAGCTCTGCAGACCGCGACTTCAGGCCGCGGCTTCAGGCTGCCGGCTGCCCCGGGCCAGCGAAACGGAGCGCTCCCCTCCAGCGAGCCCCAGCGAGGGCTCACCTGCTCCACGCCGAGAGTCCACGGTGCGCCCGCTGCTGAAGCCCCGGGCGCGTCTCCGGGAAAGGCCGCGTCGATCCTTGATGTTAGGCCACGGGGGAGGCGACCTGGAAAAACTCACCTCTCCGTGGAGGAGGCGACCGAAGCAGTTCCCCCCTCACCCCCCCACACCAACCCCCACATAAAACACACAAAGAAACACAAAATACAGACTTTAAAACATACTAAAAAAAAATTTAAAAGTTTAAAAACTGACGAGCTGCATGACATGGCTGCTGCCAGAGCAGCGCCCCCCATTAAAGACCTCTATCAAGTCCCCCCTTAACCTTCTGCGCTCCAGAGAATAAAGACCTAACTTATTCAACCTATCTCTGTAACTTAGTTGTTGAAACTCAGGCAACATTCTAGTAAATCTCCTCTGTACTCTCTCTATTTTGTTGACATCCTTCCTATAATTGGGCGACCAAAATTGTACACCATACTCCAGATTTGGTCTCACCAATGCCTTGTACAATTTTAACATTACATCCCAGCTTCTATACTCAATACTCTGATTTATAAAGGCTAGCATACCAAAAGCTTTCTTTACCACCCTATCTATATGAGATTCCACCTTCAAGGAACTATGCACGGTTATTCCCAGATCCCTCTGTTCAACTGTATTCTTCAATTCCCTACCATTTATCATGTACGTCCTATTTTGATTTGTCCTGCCAAGGTGTAACACCTCACATTTATCAGCATTAAACTCCATCTGCCATCTTTCAGCCCATTTTTCCAAATGGCCTAAATCACTCTGTAGACTTTGGAAATCCTCTTCATTATCCACAACACCTCCTATCTTGGTATCATCTGCATACTTACTAATCCAATTTACCACCCCTTCATCCAGATCATTGATGTACATGACAAACAACAAAGGACCCAACACAGATCCCTGAGGCACCCCACTAGTCACCTGCCTCCATCCTGCCAAACAGCCATCCACCATTACCCTCTGATGTCTCCCATTCAGCCACTGCTGAATCCATCTTGCTACTCCTGCATTTATACCCAACAATTGAATCTTCTTAACCAACCTTCCATGAGGAACCTTGTCAAAGGCCTTACTAAAGTCCATATAAACAACATCCACTGCTTTACCCTCATCAATTTCCCTAGTAACCTCTTCAAAAAATTCAAGAAGATTAGTCAAACATGACCTTCCAGGCACAAATCCATGTTGACTTTTCCTAATCAGACCCTGTTTATCCAGATGCTTATATATATTATCTCTAAGCATTTTTTCCATTAATTTGCCCACCACTGGTCAATGTAACAGGTCTATAATTGCTAGGTTTACTCTTAGAACCATTTTTAAACAATGGAACAACATGCACATTACGCCAATCCTCGGGCACTATTCCCGTTTCTAATGACATTTGAAATATTTCTGTCATACCCCCTGCTATTTCTACACTAACTTCCCTCAATGTCCTAGGGAATATCCTGTCAGGACCTGGAGACTTATCCACTTTTATATTTTTCAAAAGTGTCAGTACTTCTTTTTCTTTGAATCTCATAGTATCCATAGCTGCTCTACTTGTTTCCCTTACCTCACATAATTCAATATCCTTCTCCTTGGTGAATACCGAAGAAAAGAAATTGTTCAATATCTCCCCATCTCTTTTGGCTCTGCAGATAGCTGTCCACTCTGTCTCTCTAATGGACCAACTTTATCCCTCGTTATCCTTTTGCTATTAATATAGCTGTAGAAACCCTTGGATTTACTTTCACCTTACTTGCCAAAGCAACCCCATATCTTCTTTTAGCTTTTCTAATTTATTTCTTAAGATTCTTTTTACATTCTTTATACTCCTCAAGCACCTCATTCACTCCTTGCTGCCTATAATTATTGTAGATCTCCCTCTTTTTCCGAACCAAGTGTCCAATTTCCCTTGAAAACCATCGCTCTTTCCAATTTTTACTATTTCCTTTCAACCGAACACGGACATAAAGATTCTGTACTCCTAAAATTTCCCCTTTAAATGTAATCCATTTCTCTTCTACATCCGCCCCATAAAACAAAATGTCCCAATTCACTCATTTTAAATCCTTTCGCTTCTCATCAAAGTTAGCCTTTCTCCAATCAAAAATCTCAACCCTAGGTCCAGTTCTGACCCTCTCCATAATTATATTGAAACTAATGGTATTGTGATCACTGGACCCGAAGTACTCCCCAACGCATACCTCCGCCACCTGTCCCGTCTCATTTCCTAACAGGAGGTCCAGCACTGCCCCTTCTCTAGTAGGTACCTCTATGTATTGCTGCAAAAAACTATCCTGCACACATTTTACAAACTCCAAACCATCCAGCCCATTTACAGAATGTGTTTCCCAGTCTATGTGGGGAAAATTGAAATCTCCCACAATCACTACCTTGTGCTTACTACTAATATCTGCTATCTCCTTACATATTTGCTCTTCCAATTCTCGATCCCCATTTGGCGGTCTATAATGCACCCCTATAAGTGTTGCTACACCTTTCCCACTTCTCAGTTCCACCCAAATAGCCTCCCTAGATGAGCCCTCCAATCTATCCTGCCAAAGCACTGCTGTAATATCTTCCCTGACAAGCAATGCAACACCTCCACCTCTTGCCCCTCCAATTCTATCACACCTGAAGCAACGAAATCCTGGAATATTTAGTTTCCAATCACAGCCCTCCTGCAACCATGTTTCACTGATCGCCACAACATCATACTTCCAGGTGTCAATCCAGGCTCTAAGCTCATCCACCTTTCTTACAATGCTCCCAGCATTAAAATACGCACATTTTAGAAACCCACCGCCTCTTAATTCTCAGTTTATTTTATTTTTCTTATTTCTCCCCTAGATTTTGGATCTGAGTGCTTCCCTTCTCTGCCTCCTGCCTCCCATTCTGTCTACTAGCTTTCTCTATTTGAGTCCCTCCCCCCAACCATTCTAGTTTAAAGTCTCCCCAGTAGCCTTTGTAAATCTCCCCGCCAGGATATTGGTCCCCCTCGGGTTCAAGTGCAACCCGTCCTTTCTGTACAGGTCCCACCTTCCCCAAAAGAAGTCTCAATGATCCAGAAACTTGAATCCCTGCCCTCTGCACCAGTCCTTCAGCCACGCATTTATCCTCCACCTCGCTCCATTCCTACTCTCACTGTCGCGTGGCACAGGCAGTAATCCTGAGATTGTTATCTTTTTGGTCCTTTTCCTTAACTCTCCTCCCAACTCCCTAAATCCTCCCTTCAGGGCCTCTTCTCTTTTTTTACCTATGTCATTGGTACCTATATGTACCACGACCTCAGGCTCCTCTCCCTCTGATTTCAGGATATCTTGGACGCGTTGAGACACATCCGAGACCCTGGCGCCAGGGAGGCAGACCACCATCCGGGTCTCCCGACTACGTCCACAGAATCGCCTATCCGACCCCCTAACTATAGAGTCCCCAATTACTATTGCCCTCCTCTTTTTTCCCCTACCTTTCTGAGCTACAGGGCCGGTCTCTGTGCCGGAGCCCCAGCCGCTGTCGCTACCCCCGGGCAGGCTGTCCCCCCCAGCAGTACTCAAACACGAGTACTTATTTTCAAGGTGTACAGACACTGGGGTACTCACTCCTCCCTGCCTCTGCCCCTTGCCCTTCCTAAGCATGACCCACAATACAAATAGCTTTCTTTGTATTGTTAGAAATGTAAGAGTAGGTTTTAGTTGAACTTACTTTCTTTCACCCCCATTTCAGGCAATTTTATAATACAGTAACCTACTGCATAAATAATGCATGTATGCCCTCGTGTGGCCTTTGGTTTCTTTGCCATAAATCTAAATTCACAAATTATGAAATAAACAATTGCTGCTTTGTAATTCTCTCAAAACTGTCCCTGCTGAATCAAAACTCCTCACAACTCCTCAGCCTGAAGGAAAACAGTCGATCTCTTGGAATAAGTATAATCACTCATTCATAGCATTGTTCAAGTGACATGATTGCTCAGAAGGTTGCAGTATGAAACAAACAAAAAGCATTGGGGCTAATTGCAACCACAGATTTCACTGAGAATGGGGCACAAGCAAGGGGAGGGTGGGGGCCGCCAAGAACAAAAGGGGACCCGGCGTGGTGGGGGCGGGGTTAAGAACTAAGGGGGCCCAGCAGTGGGGGTGGGGGGTGGGGGGGGGGAAGAGAACAAAGAAGGGATAAGTACTTGTTTTTGTAACTTTGTCAGCGCCTTTATGGCGACTCTTTAGTGTGCTTTGCATGCAAAAGCTAAAAATGTCAATGCCCCCAGTTACATGTGACAATGATGTATCACCATTATCATCATCAGGTGCCTTTAAATGGATCATTCAACCATCTGCTCCATCTGGAATCCCCGCTAGCCACCATTTTACCCCGGGCCGGAGGGCGATCCGGCCCGGGGCTGGAACGATGCTCCGGGGGCTGGGACGGCAGTTCTGGTGGCGGTGGCCTGAGACCGGGGGTTCGGCCGCGGGCCAGCGGCTACGTCAGCAGGTCTGGTGAGCGGCAGCTTCGACTACCCCGGGCCGCGGTGTTTGAGCCGCGGGACAGGTTTTAACATCGCCCGGGGGGTATCGCCTCAGCGCAGAAGGAGAAGAGGAGGGAAGAGACTGCAGCCCTAAGACTTTTGCCTCCATCACAGTGAGGAGATGTTGGGTGGACTCACTGTGGTGGATGTTAATATGTGTTTATTGTTGTTTTTTTATTGTATTGTATTGTATGTATGACTGCTTCAATTTCGTTCAGACTTCGGTCTGGATGACAATAAAAGGCTATCCTTTTATCTGGTCAATGCAGTTTGGTGTCTTGGCTTACTGAAGGCAAGCTGGGGGGTGGCACAGTGGCACCAGGGATTCAGCTTTGATCTTGACCTCAGGTGCTGTCTATGTGGGGTTTGCACATTCTCCCTGTGACCATGTGGGTTTTACTCCGGGTGCTTCGGTTTCCTCCCACTTCTCATAGTCTGGCAGGTTTGTCGGCTAATTGGTCACTGTAAATAATTGTCCCTCATGTGTAGGGAGTGGATGTAGAAGTGAGATATTAATTTCCCTCCTGGGATAAATAAAGTTATATCGTATCATATGACACAGAACTAGAGTGAATGGGTGATCAATGGTCAGTGTGGACTCAGGCCCAGAGGGCTTGTTTCTATCAAACACTCAATAGGTCATTGCAAATTAGAGGATCCATTATCATCTGTGAATGCTGGAAATACTCACTAGGCTCGGGAGAGCATCAGGGGTTGCAAAACAGAGCTAAGGTTTCAGGTTTATCGACCTGAAACCATCAATGGTGTTCCTGTTGAGTTTGCCCTTGCAGTTTTTCTTCGAGATTAAGAGGGGTCTGCTGTTGTTGAAAAATCCTCCTAGTACCAAGTGCTTCCGCAGCTTGGCATCTCCTCTTTCCCAGGAGATTTGGTCAAGAATGCATTAGCTTCTGGCTGAAGAAGGGTCTCGACCCAAAACAACACCTATCCATTTCCTCCATAAACGGTAAAGGGGCTGTCCCACTGCGGCGACCTAATTCGCAAGTTAAGAAGTGTGTCTTCGACCTTCAAGCTCGAGGGCACTCGCTGGAAAACCTCGAGCTGGATCGACCGTCTGCGTTGAAACCGCGAGCTGGATCGACTGACCGCACACACAAACACACACACAAACACATCGCAAAGGTGGGGGCCAGGGAAAGCGGGGGAGTTCTGTCTGAAATTCACACCCGAAAGACAGCTGCACAGTAACGGTAAGTCCTTTAGAGAGCCCGGAGAGGGCGGTGTGGGGGGGAGAGAAGGGGAGAGAAGGGGAGAGAAGGGGAGAGAGGGGGAGAGAAGGGGAGAGAAGGGGAGAGAGAAGGAGAGAGAAGGGGAGAGAAGGGGAGGGAAGGGGAGAGAAGGTGAGAGAAGGTGGGAGAAGGGGGGGGAGAATGGTGGGAGAGGAGTGGAGACAATTTTAAGAAGTCAGACAACTTTTAATAAAGTTTAGCGGGCATTTAACCTACCGGTCGGTTTACCTTAGTCCTGAAAACTCCAATGAGCCAATCAAAATGCCCGGTCAGCGAAGGAGATTGCCTACGGCTGCCCTCGACTGCCTGTAACTTAATAGCGACCCATTCCACTGCACTGCGAGTTAAAAAGAACCATGCCTTCCAAATTTTACTCGCGGAAAATTTTTCAACATGCTGAAAATGTTTCCGTGACCTAGCTGAGGCCGTGAGTATTCGGGAACTTCCCTCAAGCATGAAGGAGAGTTCCAGTGACCTCATAGAACCTCCTAGGACCACGTGTCACCCATGCTGCGAGTTTGAGATGAGGGCAAACTCGCCTGAACTCGCAGATTAGGTCGCCACAGTGGGACGGCCCCTTAAGTTACTCCAGTACTTTACGTTTTCTCAAGATTCCAGCATTTGCTGTTCCTTGTGTCTCTCATGTAATTAACTTCCATCGATTTCTGACTTTAGACTTCAGTCTAAAGTCTGTTTAGAACTTTATGTCAAACATTTCTCTTTGTAACCCTATTTACAAATCATGTATGTTATCCTTGTCTTCCCTATTGGACATTAAGGAAACAACCATTCAGAATATTTCTAATTCTGTTTTAGTTCCAAACGCATACATCCCATCAGTAGCAATCCAGCTTCTGCAAACACTGAAATCAGAACTCTGTGCATCATGCATTACAATAGCATTGCAACTAATTTAAAATAATCCAAATTTAGACATGAGCAATTAATTGCTTTCTCTGCTTAATTGCCATTGCTTAATGGTGAATTCTGTAAACTAGTGCAGTGTTATTTATTCTACTAAAGATTAAACATTGAAACCTATCAAATAACATTGCTAATTACATTAAATATTCATGGTCAGGAGTGCGCTCTTCAATTAATGTGGAAGCCTTAACAGTTAGCACTGGCACGTATAAATAATTCCATGGACAAGACTGACATCTTTTTGATTAGTGCCACACACAACTAAGCCAGTGACTTCTCACATTTCTTTTCATCTTCTGTTATATAGTGCCATCTGGTGTTGACTTTACACCATCACATTTATGTTTTCTTTCACCGTGAGTGTAAAATAAACAGCTCGGACTGAACCTGGATCCCAGGAGCTGTGCTCGGGCAACTGTGGAACTCAGCGCTTCAGGCAGAATCTGTGGAAGGCCCTTCTTTCACACCCCTTTTCTAGTGCATCTAGGTTGCTTCGATGTAGAGTCGTGGAGACATAGAAAAAAACTGCATGGAAACAGGCCCTTTGGCCCATCTAATCCATGCTGACCAAGATGCCTCACCTAAGTTAGTCCCATTTACCCATGTTTGGTCCATATCCCTCTGAACCTTTCCTATCCCCATCCCCCTATCCCCATACAGAATCAGAATTTCCCCTGAATAAGGGGATTAAAAGTATTGATCTATCTATCTATCTATCTATCTATCTATCTATCTATCTATCTATCTATCTATCTATCTATCTATCTATCTATCTATCTATCTATCTATCTATCTATCTATCTATCTATCTATCTATCTATCTATCTATCTATCTATCTATCTATCTATCTATCTATCTATCTATCTATCTATCTATCTATCTATCTGTCCAAATGTCTTGTGAATGTTAATATTGTTCTTGCCTCAATTATTTCTTCTGGCAGCTCGTTCCCAGCAGGCAGTGAAGAAAGCTAATGGAATGTTGGCCTTCATAACAGGAGGATTTCAGTATAGGAGTAAAGAGATTCTTCTGCAGTTGTATAGGGCTCTGGTGAGACCACATCTGGAGTATTGTGTACAGTTTTGGTCTCCTAATTTGAGGAAGGACATCCTTGTGATTGAGGCAGTGCAGCGTAGGTTCACGAGATTGATCCCTGGGATGGCGGGACTGTCATATGAGGAAAGATTGAAAAGACCAGGCTTGTATTCACTGGAGTTTAGATGGATGAGGGGGGATCTTATAGAAACATATAAAATTATAAAAGGACTGGACAAGCTAGATGCAGGAAAAATGTTCCCAATGTTGGGCGAGTCCAGAACCAGGGACTCTTAGAATAAAGGGGAGGTAATTTCAGACTGAGGTGAGAAAAAACTTTTTCACCCAGAGAGTTGTGAATTTATGGAATTCCCTGCCACAGAGGGCAGTGGAGGCCAACTCACTGGATGGATTTAAGAGAGAGTTAGATAGAGATCTAGGGGCTAGTGGAGTCAAGGGATATGGGGAGAAGGCATGCACGGGTTATTGATAGGGGACGATCAGCCATGATCATAATGAATGGCGGTGCTGGCTCGAAGGGCCGAATGGCCTCCTCCTGAACCTATTTACTATGTTTCTATGTTTCTGTACCCACCACCATCTGTGTGGGCTAGCATCTCAACAGCAGAGTTAGGTTCAATTACATATCAAGGATTTACATGATGCCCTTGGCTCTTAAAGGTATTTGTACACTCTTATATAACATTTTCCAGGACATCCCAAAGCATTTGAATTGTAGGCGCTATTGTAATGCAGCAAACATGGCAGCTAATCAGAACAGAGCAAATTCTCAGGAAACCAACGTGTTAATAATGACAAGTCCATCTGTTAACAAAGAATAACTCTGATCAAGGCAACATGGTTAATCCTCTGGCACCTGAAGATAATGATATGCAAGAAACATGTCAGGTCATATTATTAATAAAAAGGCAGATAAGTATCAAAATGAACCTTTCCATGATGATTGGCCTGTTCTCATATTTGTGGCCCCCCTTTTCTTCCTCCAAATGTCAAATAATCGGTGAACTGCTGAAGTAAGAGAATTTTTTTGGTTTAGTTTAGAGATACAGCACGGAAAAAGGCCCTTCGGTTCACCGAGTCCACACCGACCAGCGATCCGCACACATTAACACTATTCTACACACACACCAAGCCAATTAATTTGCAAACCTGTACGTCTTTGGAGTATGGGAGGAAACCTAAGATCTCAGAGAAAACCCATGCAGTCACGGGGAGAACGTACAAACTCCGTACAGACAGAACCCATAGTCGGGATCGAACCCGGGTCTCCGGCGCTGCAAGCGCTGTAAGTGCCACCATTGTTGTTTCAATAGGAAATGGAAAATGTCAGGGGTGGGCAAATAAATGGGAAAGATTCAATTGTGACAAGGGAAAAACAGCAACTAGCGTTTCTGCTAACAGCCCCAAGGATCCTTGTTCAATCTGAACTGTGTGGCAATTGCATGTTCTCTTTGTGACAGTGTGGATTTCTATTGGATTCTCTGGTTTCCTCTCACATCCCAAGGCAGGCAGGTTCCTGTGAATTACCCCTTTGTGTAGATAATAGTAGGCTCCTCTCGGTCATGACTGACCATGGGTGATGCGTCCTGCTCGGATGCAAGCCTGGGCAATGTCATATGGAGGACAGGCTGTTGCCCATGCAGCACGTCCCCCCTCTCCACGTCGCTGATCGATCCAAAGGAACAGCAGGGCCGTTACAGTTTGGCACCAGCGCCATCGCAGGGGCTGCCAGAACGAGGTTGTAGACAACGACAAACTGCCTTAGAGGCTCCGACTCCGGATTTTCTTGAGGTTTACTCCTGGAGCCTTTTCCATGACTGGATATGGCCACAAGGCAGTGGAGGTTTTAAATCAGAGTTTTCCCTCTCCTAGATGGACTGCCTTCCCAGACTGACGAGTCCCATGTGCCCGAGACTCATGGGGGTGGGAGGGTCTACCTTCCCGTGCAGGTCTATAGCACCTGCCCACTGCCCAAGTGTGTAGATAAGTTGCAAAATAATCGAGTAAAGTTGAGTTTATTGTTACATGCACAAGTATGAGAAAAACATTTTTCACACAGAGAGTAGTGAATCTCTGGAATTCTCTGCCACAGAAGGTAGTTGAGGCCAGTTCATTGGCTATATTTAAGAGGGAGTTAGATGTGGCCCTTGTGGCTAAAGGGATCAGGGGGTATGGAGAGAAGGCAGGTACAGGACACTGAGTTGGATGATCAGCCATGATCATATTGAATGACGGTGCAGGCTCGAAGGGGCGAATGGCCTACTCCTGCACCTATTTTCTATGTTTCTATGTTTCTATGATGAGATACAGGTACAATGGAAAACCTTAATTGCAACAGAAAAATCACGATGGATTTAGATAGGGTGAACACATGCTTTGTACCTTGTGTTTTTCTACAATTTCAACATTTAAAATCATCCTTAAGGCTCAGCTATTGTAGACTATCAGCAATCATGAACTTTTGTTATTGGCTTCACTTTGTTTTTATGGCAAACCTCCAGTGGAACTGTGTTTTATTATTGTTGCATGTACCGAGGTACAATGAAAAGCTTTGTTATTCATGCTATATAATTAGATCGGATATACCATACAATATAAATACAATCATGTCAAGCTCAGATACAATAGATAGAGCAAAGGTAAAGATACAGAGTGTAAAATATAGTTCTCAGCATTGTAGTACATTATGGAACATCAGTTTCATAGATAAAGTCCAATGTCCTTGGGTAGAGGTGAAATGGACAGTACCCACGCCTATGGAAGGCTAGTACAGAAGCCTGAAAATAGAGGAGAAGAAGCTGTTGATGAATCTAGTGGTGCATGCTTTCACACTTCTGTACGTTCTGCAAGATGGGAGCAGGGAGAAGAAGGAATGACCATTTTTGTTTGGGTTGGCTACTTTTCCAAGGCAGCGTGAAATATAAATGAAGACAATGGTGGGACGTCTGATCAGCGTGATGGACGAGGCTACATCTACAACTTTCTGCAATTTCGTGTGGTCTTGTGCAGAGCTGTTCCCAAACCAAGTTGTGACGCAACCTAACACTATGCATCCTGCAAAGGTTTGCAAAGTCACTGGAGCCATGCCTGTTTTCCTCAGTCGCCTCAAGAAGTAAGGCTGTCGCATCAATGCGGATCTTGGCTGTCACATCAATGCGGTTGGTCCACGACAGGTCATTGGTAATATGAATGCCAAGGAACCTGAAGCAACAAAACAATTTGCAACATTGATGCTGATTGGGGCATGTACTCCACCACCCTTCCTGAAGTCAATAACTAGCTCCTCAACCATCCTATCACCAACTAGACAGCGGAACCTGAACTACCATCTAATTCAATTAACACCTTTGAACTATCTTTAATTGGACTTTACTGGACTTTATCTTCGACTAAACGCTATTCTCTTTATCTCGTACCTGTATACTGTGGACAGCTCCATTGTAAATATTATTGTCATTTTGCTGAATAGCAGGTAACAAAAAAAGCTTTTCACTGTATCTTGGTACATGTGACAATAATAACCTGAACTAAACTAAACTAACTTCTCCATCACCTTCCTCTATTCCGTCTCATCATTGTTCGTGATTCGGCCCACCACAATGGTGTAATCTGCAAACATGTAGATGGAATTATGGTCATATTTGGCTATACAGTCATGAGTGTATAGGGAGTAGAGTATGGGATGCAGAACACATCCCTGTGGGGCACAAGTGTTGAGAATTATGGTGGAAGGGGTGTTGTCATCTATCCTCACTAATTTAGATCTGTTGGCCAGAAAGTAGTGGATCCAGTGGCAGAGGGGAGATCTGATTCCAATGTCCAAGAGTTTGGAGATGAATTTGGATGGGATTATGGCATTGAGGCAGAACTATAGTCTTAAGCAGGAGTTTTGTTGTTAAGGTGTTCAGGAATTGAGTTTAGGGCAAAGAGATGGTGCCTGCTGTGGACCTGCTGTGATGGTAAGCAAATTGCAGTGGATCAAGGCTGGTTGGGAGGCTCAGGTTAATGTGCGCCATCACCAGTTCTCTTGAAGCACTCATGGTAATGGATGTCAGAGCCACTGGAAAGTCATCATTAATGTATGCTTCCTTACTTTTCTGTGGCACCAGGGTGATAGTGGTCTTTTTAATGCTAGAGGGGACCTCAGGATGTCTTAAAAGAAGTTGGCATGGTGGTGCAGCAGTGGAGTTGTTGCCTTACAGATCTGGGTTTCCACACTCCAAAGACGTACAGGTTTGCAGGTTAATTGGCTTGGGTAAAAATTGTGAAATGTACCCAGTGTGTCGGATAGTGTTAGTGAACAGGGATCATTGGTCAGTGTGGACACAGTGGGCCGAAGATCCTGTTTCCAGGCTATATCTCTAAACTAAATTAAACTAAACTCTGAGGGAATATTATTAATTATTAATATTATAAAATTATTGGATATGAGTCCAAGCAGAATGGTCATTTCACACTATATTGTGCACGCAAAAAATAATTTCACCGTACCTCGGTACATGTGATAATAAAGTACGAATGAACCATTGTACCATTGAAAGTTTATATATAAAATTTCAGAGGATTTCTTTCAGTGACAGAAGGAAGCAGCTTGGTGCCACTGACACCAAAAAATGATTGTTATTGTAATAGGTGCACTCAGGAGTTAATGAGTCAGCCATTGCAATTGTTAGCCAGAATGATCTCAGACAGTCATTATCCCATTTCAGAGCTCCACTAACTATTCGTGCATGAAATGAGTGGAGATACTGGCCATACAATTGGATCCAGAGCACTATTGTTTTTCACATCCACCATCTCAAATTTTATGGAGCTATTTTGTTACTAACTTCTTTGGGGAATTACAAGCACAATTTGAACCATCCAGTAAATTGATCAGCACCAAACTGCATATGGTACTTTTGTACAGTGGCACTATAGAAGGTAGACAGATTGATTTGACATCAACAATGGCAAAGTACTTCACCATTCCCCCCTACCCTTCTCCGCTCCCCTCTCGCCCCCCCTTCTTCCCTTCCCCCCTCTTCCTCCCCTCTCCCCGCTCCACTCTTCTCCCCCTTATCCACTACCCCCTCCCCTCACATCCCCTTCTCCCCCATTCCCTCCCTTCTCCCATTCTCCCCCCCCCTGGGGGAGTTCCCTCTGAACTAAATGTGACACAGGGGCCCCAGGGGTTGGACTCGATCCCCCAATGTTCTGCCTGCTCCTCATGGGAACTAAACTGTTGGCCACGAGTTGTCCCAGATGCAGATCTCTCTTCCAATGGTCTCTCCAAACCCCCAGAGGCAACGGGCTTTTCAAATGGGTACAGGCAATGTACCAGTGTCCCCCACCTGCTCCGGTCACTGAGTCTAAATACCTACCAGCCATTTTGAAACAAGAAGAGGGGGCGGAGGGGGAGGGGAAGGAGGTGGGGGGTGTTGTTCCCAAAGTCTGCATTTATCCCATAGTCAATGTTACTAAAACAGATGATGAGGTCTTTGTGCAGTACTATTAGTGGGATCTAGCAGTCACAGGCTGGGTCCACAAATGGGGGGTGTCGGGGAAAGTGGGGGAGGGGGAGGAGAATGGGAGAAGGGAGGGAGAGGGGAGAAGGGGATGTGAGGGGAGGGGGTAGTGGATACGGGGGGATAAGAGTGGAGCGGGGAGAAGGGAGGAGAGGGGGACGCCCCCTATTTGTGGACCCAGCCTGTGACAGCTAGATCCCACTAACAACTCATGGACAACAGTTTAGTTCCCATGAGGAGCAGGCAGAAGCTAGGGTTTGGGCTAGGGTTAGGGTTAAGGCTAGGGCTAGGGTTAGGGGTTGGGTTTCCTCCCACACTCCAAAGGCGCACAGGTTTGTATAAATTGGCCGTAGCGAGTGTGGGATAGTGTGCGGGGGATCGCTGGTCACAGGCTGGGTCCACAAATGGGGGGGCGTTGAGTAAAGTGTGGGGGGGGGGGGGGGAAATGTGGGAGTAGGGGATGTGAGGGGAGCCGGGGTAGTGGATAAGGGGGAGAAGAGTGGCGTGGGGATGATGAGGGGGGAAAGGAAGAAGGGGGGAGAGGGGAGGGGAGCGGAGAAGGGTAGGGGGAGTGGAGAAGGAGGGATGGGATGGGAGCAGGCGGGGGGAAGAGGGGAGTTCAGTCTACACTCACTGAATCCATCCCTGTGAAAAGAGACGGTGATCTGATCTGGAAGCGGACCAATACATCTGTAAATAAAACTGAACGACTCAGACAGCTTTTCATTTGCACAATTGATTTTATTGTATTAATTTTAATATATTAATGTTTGAAACCCATGCATTGAAGGAAGAATATTTCACACCCCATCTGTGGTCCCTAACCCCAACCCTAACCCCAACCCTAACCCCAACCCTAACCCCAACCCTAACCCCAACCCTAACCCTAACCGGGCGTCACCCACAGGACAGCATACGTCAGCGTGTGACAGGGCGCACGACATGATGAGGCGCCCAATGTCGCCCCAGGATTTTGAACATTTCAAAATCCTAGGGCGACAGGGAAGCACCGCGCGTTACCACGTGTCACTGCATGCGTCACCACGCCTCACCGCTCGTCATGCCCGCGTCACGACGGGTCAACCTCTTTTTCGGTTATCGCCTAAATGTCGCCCAAATGACGCCCAAGTGGGACGGGCCCTTAACTTAGCGGGACAGGCAGCATCTCTGGAGAGAAAACAATGGGTGACGTTTCGGGTCGAGACCCTTCTTCAGACTGAGAGAAGGGGAGAGGGAGTCTAGAGATATGGAAGGGTGAGGTGTGATAATGTGCGTTAGAGAGAGGAGGACTTCTTCAAAGTAGGCATACCTTACCCTTCCATATCTCGAGACTCCTTCTCCCCTGACGCTCAGTCTGAAGAAGGGTCTCAACCCAAAATGTCACCCATACCGTCTCTCCATGGATGCTGCCTGAAATGCTGTTACACCAGCATTTTGTGTCTAACTATAGTTAATCAGACAGAAACATGAGATTCATCAGGATTCCCATTCATTTATGAAAGCATTGACTACTCTCCTGTTACATCGGAGGCCCCAGATCTTCATCAATATTAAGAGCAGCTGGTCTGGAGCGTGGCCTGAAGAAAATGCATTGCCCAAGGGGTAAACATGATATGTTTAGGGCATATCATGTTTAAGATGTTAAATGTATAGGATATTTGGGCAGGTGCATGGATAGGAAAGGTTTAGAGAGATATGGGCCACATGTGAGCAGGTGGGACGAGTATAGATGCAGCATCTTGGACGGCATTGACAAATTGGGCCAACGGGTCTGTCTCAGTGCGGTACGCTGTTTTCAAGAGAGAGTTAGATATAGCTCTTAGGGCTAACACAATCAAGGGATATGGGGAGAAAGCAGGAACGGGTTACTGATTCTGGATGACCAGCCAATATCATATTGAATGGCGGTGCAGGGTCGAAGGGCCGAATGGCCTACTCCCGCACCTATTTTCTATGTTTCTATGTTTCTATGTTTATGTTGCAATGATCATATTCATCTGATAAAGTGTCACTGACCTGAAACATTAACTCAGTTGCAGTTGTCACCGGTGTTGCCAGACCTGCTGAGTGTTTCCAGCGTTGTCTGTTTTTATTTCAGATTTCCAGCATTTCACGTTTTAACTTTCTGATTCTTAAGTAATGTCCTTATTAATTCTAAAGATTCACTATCATGTAGTGAGCCTTCTTATCTCTGATCAGACTAACCAACAGACAAAGGGTTGGTCTTGTCATCATGTGTGGCATAGATAGTTCTTGTGCTGTACTGTTCTATGTTCTGAGTTCTATACTCTCTTAAAAGACTAAGGACATTTTGCAGGTCTCCATTGACTCTTACCAATTTCTACAGAGGCGCCATAGAGCTCATCCTGTCAGGTTTGGCAATTGTACAATACAATACAATACAATTTATTGTCATTTGAGCCTCAGTGAGGCTCAAACGAAATTCCGTTTCCACAGCCATACAAACAAAGACAATTCCTAGACATACACACAATTTAGTTCACACAAACATCCATCACAGTGAACCTACTGTGATGGAAGACAAAGTCTTTTCTCTCCCCTGTTCTCCATGTCTCTCCCGATGTCCAAGCCCCAGGCGGGCGATGATAAGTCCCACGGCCATTTTAGGCCGTGCCGGGCGATTTACGGCCCCGCTCCCGGTCCAAATGTCACAAAGTTGGAGCCCCCGGCGGGCGCTGGAATGTCCCACGGCCATGAAGCCATGCTGGGTGATGTATGACCCCGCTCCGGGTCGTTCCAATCCCGCGACACGGGCTGGAGAAGTCGCGTTGCGGGAGCTCCGGGAAGCGGTCTCTCTCTCCCCCCGGACCCGTGAGCTCCCGATGTCCCAGTCCACCGGACCTGCGGCTGCGTTGCTGGAGCCTCCGAGCCCCAGGAGACGAGTCGCAGCAGCGAGTCACCACCGCTCCCCACGTTCCGAGGCTGGCCAGCCCCACGATGGTGAGTAGTCCGCAGCTCCGCAGTCTCCCGAGCCCCCGGGTCGTTCAGGTTGGAGGCTGCTCCACGGTGCTAGGTCCCAACGACAACGGAGACCCGACAGGGAAAAGGTCGGGTCTCCCGGACAGGGAAGAGATTTTAAACAGTTTCCCCCTCCCCCCCCCCCGCCCCCCACATATACACATTTAAAACCAATATTAAAAAACACCAACACTACATTTAACTAGACAAAAAATAAAAAAAAAGACAGACAGGCTGTAGGGGCCGCTGCAACGGGTGAGTCGCGCCGCCAATTGTTGTGCCCAAGATCACAAGAAATTGCAGAGTTACGGATGCAGCCCAATCCAACATGAACACGTCCACCCCACCCCCACCCCCATCCCCCCACCCCCCATTAATCCCATCTCAGTCCGGATATCAGTCAACAAAATCAAGCCTGACAGCACAATCCAAGTACCTATCACCCTAAGATCCCTCTGTCTTACAGTGAAAGATACTTTCCTTTATATGGGCTTCATAGCAAGGAACTTGCAAATCTGTTATTAATGAAACTTGAAGTTATAAATTACCTTCTGTCCTTTCCAGTGAAAGCACTGTTGCTAAACAAGTTAATTATGATGTAATTTAATAGTAAGATTAAACGAGAATTTACCAAGTTTGAAGTTTGATTCAGATTCAATTTTTAATTTTAATTGTCATTGTCAGTGTACAGTACAGAGACAACGAAATGCATTTAGCATCTCCCTGGAAGAGCGACATAGCAAATGATTTAAATAAATAATAATAAGTGATAATAAGTGTCCGGGGGGTGGGGGGGTGATTGGCAGTCACCGAGGTACGTTGTTGAGTAGAGTGACAGCCGCCGGGAAGAAGCTGTTCCTGGACCTGCTGGTTCGGCAACGGAGAGACCTGTAGCGCCTCCCGGATGGTAGGAGGGTAAACAGTCCATGGTTGGGGTGAGAGCAGTCCTTGGCGATGCTGAGCGCCCTCCGCAGATAACGCTTGCTTTGGACAGACTCAATGGAGGGGAGCGAGGAACCGGTGATGCGTTGGGCAATTTTCACCACCCTCTGCAATGCCTTCCGGTCGGAGACAGAGCAGTTGCCATACCATACTGTGATGCAGTTGGTAAGGATGCTCTCGATGGTGCAGCGGTAGAAGTTCACCAGGATCTGAGGAGACAGATGGACCTTCTTCAGTCTCCTCAGGAAGAAGAGACGCTGGTGAGCCTTCTTGATCAGAGTTGAGGTATTGTGGGTCCAAGAGAGGTCATCGGAGATGTTGACTCCCAGGAACCTGAAGCTAGAAACACGTTCCACCTCCGTCCCGTTAATGTGGATGGGGGTGTGCGTGCCGCCCCTGGACTTCCTGAAGTCTACAATGAGCTCCTTGGTCTTCTTGGAGTTAAGGGCCAGGTTGTTGTCAGCGCACCATGCTGCTAAGTGCTGGACCTCCTCCCTGTAGGCCGACTCATCGTTGTTGCTGATGAGGCCAATCACCGTTGTATCATCTGCATACTTGATGATGGTGTTAGTACCATGTACAGGTGTGCAGTCATAGGTGAAGAGGGAGTAGAGGAGGGGGCTCAGCACACAGCCCTGTGGAACGCCGGTGTTCAGGGTGAGGGTTGAAGAGGTGTGCTTGTCTAACCTAACAGACTGGGGTCTGTTGGTTAGAAAGTCCAGTATCCAGTTGCAGAGGGAGGGGTCGATGCCCAGGTTACCGAGTTTGGTGATCAGTTTTGATGGTATAATGGTGTTGAATGCTGAGCTGTAATCGATGAACAGCATTCTTACGTAAGTGTCTCTGTTGTCGAGGTGGGAGAGGGCGGAGTGAAGTGCCGTTGAGATGGCATCCTCCGTACTCCTGTTCTTGCGGTAGGCAAACTGATAGGGATCCAGTGTGGGGGGTAGGCAGCTTTTGAGGTGTGCCAGGACCAGCCTCTCGAAGCACTTGGTGATGATGGGGGTAAGTGCAACTGGGCGGAAGTCGTTGAGGCTTGCCGCAGTGGAGTGTTTTGGCACTGGCACGATGGAGGTGGATTTAAGGCACGTGGGGACAACTGCTTGGGCAAGTGACAGGTTGAAGATGTCAGTCCAGACGTCTGTCAGCTGCGCAGCACAGGCCCTGAGCACGCGCCCGGGGATGCCGTCAGGGCCAGCAGCTTTACGTGCATTAGTCCTACTCAGTGCCACGAATACGTCGTAGGGGGTGAGTGTGAGGGGTTGGTGATCGGCAGGTAGCACAGCCTTGATGGCTGTCTCTAGATTGTCCCTGTCGAAGCGGCCATAGAAGTGGTTAAGCTCCTCAAGGAAGGAGGCGTCGCTGGATGTGGGGGTGGTGTTGGAGGGTCTGTAGTCCGTGATGGCCTGGATGCCTTGCCACATGCGTCGGGGGTCGGAGTTGTTGTTGAAGTGCTCCTCAATCCTGAGCTTATGGCAGTGCTTGGCCTTCTTGATGCCCCTCTTCAGGTTAGCCCTGGCTGAACTGTAGGCTCGAGCATCGCCTGACCTGAAAGCGGTGTCCCGTGCTTTCAGCAGTAGCCTGACCTCGCTGTTCATCCATGGCTTCTGATTCGGGAATATGGTCACCTGTTTGAGGGAGGTGACACTATTGATGGTGGAGTTTATAAAGTCCAGAACAGAGGATGATTTTATGAGGAGTAATGTTGAGGGATTACGTGAAGAACCCGCCAGGACGCATGCGTGTCAATCTTCAAAGCAGCGGTGTGAAATCACAGATAACAGTAATGACCTGAACATAGTAAGATTAGAGAAAAAAGGATACCAGTTGAACTTTATGATCGAGGGTGGGAGCGGAGGGCACGGAATCCCTCAACGTTACTCCTCATAAAATAACGATCAAACTTCAAACTTGGTAAGTTCTCGTTTAATCTTACTATTTTACTTCGGAGTCACGTGAGTGACTACGTGAAGATTTCAAAGCTCTGTGATTTCATGCTGTGGAAACAAGTCCATGCCTCACAACTGCCTTAATTGACTTAAGGGAGGAAATCGTGTTAACGTATTCAAACATGAATCCGACATTGAAATTCCATGATGAACTATTAACAACAATTATAGCCCCTGTCTTATAGGGTAATCATGATACAGACATAATTTTGATTCTGCAATGTTACATCTCATTGCCTCTGTGCTGTTTAGAGTTCTCTATGTATAAGAACAAATGTCTCATAATGCATAGGCAATCATCTATTGGGTATGCACTGAACTCTATATGAGGCCTGACGATCCCGGTCTGTCTGTTAAACTCATTCGTGGATGTAAAAAGTTATTTTACTCGTAGAAGAGGTGTTACTATCCAGCCTTGATTTATGTAAAGACTGAATTCTATGTGCTGAGACCAATGCCATAAGCATGACCATGTCATGTTCAAGTCTATGCAGGGACAGAGCTGTAGCTGGTGACCAATTCCTCAGTAATGTTGGACTATACTATATATACCATATAAGGGAATACTAGTCCTTGGGGATAATATTAAAAATTCCCCTCATGAGTTTAGTCACCAGGGGGTGAGACCCGACAGAATGACGCTCTGATCCTTGCCCCAGAATACTGAAAAGGCACTTCTGGCGCAGTTTGTGGCATTAAACTGAGCCCCTCATCATAGTGGAGGCTAGCCAGGAATTTCAGAACAGAGTTATGTTCGTCGTACAGTAGTGATGTTGTTCCTATAATTTGAAGCTTTTTAACATAGCTTTTCATATTTTCTCACTATTCCTCATTTGCAGTTGATAGAGACTGCTGCCTCACAGAGTTGGAGACCGGGATTTGATCTTGACCTCGGTTGCTGTCTGCGTGGAGTTTGCACCATCTCCCTGTGACTACGTGGGTGCACCGGTTTCCACCCATGTCCCAAAGATGTACGAGTTTGTAGGTGAATTGACTCCTGTAAAATTGCCCATAAAGTGTAGGGAGTGGATGAGAAAGTAAGACAACTGGTGTGAATGGTGATCGATGGTCAGCATGAGGTTGGTGGGCTGAAGGGTCGGCTTCCATGCAGTATCTCTGAACTAAAATAAACATAGAAGGATGCCCTGAGCAAACCCACCAATCCCATTCCCCCAATTACTTCTCCATAATCTATTCAAGTTCAAGTTCAAGTGAGTTTATTGTCATGTGTCCCTGTATAGGGCAATGACATTCTGGCTTTGCTTCAGCACAACAGAACATAGTAGGCATTTACTACAAAACAGATAAGTGTGTCCATATACCATCATATAAATATATACACACATGGATAAATAAACTGATAAAGTGCAAATAACAGATAATGGGTTATTAATAATCAGAGTTTTGCCCGAGCCAAGTTTAATAACCTGATGGCTGTGGGGAAGTAGCTATTCCTGAACCTGGTTGTTGCAGTCTTCAGGCTCCTGTACCTTCTCCCTGAAGGTAGCAGGGAGATGAGTGTGTGGCCAGGATGGTGTGGGTCTTTGATGATACTGCCAGCCTTTTTGAGGCAGCGACTGCGATAAATCCCCCCGATGGAAGGAAGGTCAGAGCCGATGATGGACTGGGCAGTGTTTACTACTTTTTGTAGTCTTATTCTCTCACACATGCGGATAAACATCCTCTGATTCTGATACCACCCATCAACATTCAGGGAAATTAATATACAGTAATCAATTTAACCTACAATTCTGCTTTAGAATGCTTAGGGGAATATTCTTTTAATATTAATCGACTGCTTATAAACTCTGAGAAAAACTTTAATTGCTATTGTGATGGTTGAGGGCAATGACTTCCATTTTTCATAAACATTGAAGTCTACAGCTCAAAAATAAACCTGTTGCCATCAGAAAAAGAGAGTCCAATTTGTCCCCTGGTGTTCTCTCTATCACTGGGCCTGAAATGTTTTTATTCTGAAAGCTGCCACTTTCACGACGCTTGCAGGTAGTCCTCTTCAGATCATTAACTAACTGCACATTGCTTACCATAAGCAATTCATCTCCGCCACGCACTGGTAACTCTGTCAATTACTTTAAAATTGTCCTCCGGTACGTAACCCTCCATTAGCCTCAGGCTCTATCAAAACCCATGGTAAGTTTTGAAATGCCAATGATGAAGAAGAGAACTTCTCATGTTATAGATGAAAAATAAAGACTTACATAGAAACATAGAAAATAGGTGCAGGAATAGGCCATTTGGCCCTTTGAGCTAGCACCGCCATTCAATATGATCATATTGGCTTTGTTTGACTCAATATGATCATATTAGCATATGGCTTTGACTCTGACATTGGGAGGAGAATGAGGAGAGCAGGGGAGGGATATGACTTTGCCTTCCATCACAGCGAGGAGGAGATGCGCTGTGATGGATGTTTGTGTAAATTGTGTTGTGTCTAAGTTCTTCTACTTGTGTGTATGACTGCAGAAACCAAATTTCGTTTGAACCTCAATGAGGTTCAAATGACAACAAATAAATTGTATAATTGTATCATTGTATCATAGCTGATCATCCAAAATCAATACCCTGCTTTTTCATCTCCCTTGATTCCATTAGCCCTACGCAACGGCGGTGGAAAGCATCTTGTCCGGAAATATTACCATCTGGTTTGGTAATTGCTCTGCCCAGGACAAGAAGTCTCTGCAGAGAGCAGTG
This sequence comes from Amblyraja radiata, assembly GCF_010909765.2. NCBI lineage: Eukaryota > Metazoa > Chordata > Chondrichthyes > Rajiformes > Rajidae > Amblyraja > Amblyraja radiata. Next base: position 132,084,883 of record NC_045957.1, on the reverse strand, counting down.
TGTTCGGCCGAACATACTATGGGAACTTCACTCGCCCCCCTGCAGGAACTATACATCAGGAGGTGCAACTCCAGAGCCAATAAAATCATGGGAGACCCCTTCCACCCCTGCAACAGACTGTTCCAGCTGCTACGGTCAGGCAAACGCCTCCGTTGCCATGCTGTGAGAACGGAGAGGTTGAGAAGGAGTTTCTTCCCAGAGGCCATTCGAACTGTAAACTCCAATCTCACCAGGGACTAACTTTACTGAACATTTTTCCTTCCGCCCACAATATGTAAAATAATTTGTGATTGTGTTTATAGTTTGTTTGGTTGTTTATTTGTTTGTCTTTTTGCACAAAGTCCGCGAGCATTGCCACTTTTCATTTCACTGCACATCTCGTATGTGTATGTGACGAATAAACTTGACTTGATTTGACTAAGAGCTAAATCTAACTCTCTCTTGAAAACCTCCAGTGAATTGGCCTCCACTGCCTTCTGTGGCAGAGAATTTCACAGATTCACAACTCTCTGGGTGAAAAAGTTTTTCCTCATCTCAGTCCTAAACTTCAGGAATGTTATATCACAAAACAAATGCTCACTCTCTTCCTATATCCAGCTCAGGCAGATTTCTTTTTTTTTTGAAGAATACATTTTGTTGCAAAAATAATTTGGAAACTCAAATATATTTAATAGAATGTCAGAGATTCTGAACTTATTTTTCAGTTTAGTTAAATTTAGTTTATTGTCACATGTACCCAGGTACAGTGAAAATATTTTGTTGCGTGCTAACATGTCAGCTGAAAGACAATATATGATTACAATCGATCCATTTACAGTGTATAGATACATGATAAGGGAATACATTTAGTGCAAGGTAAAGCCAGCAAAGTCCAATCAAGGATAGTTCAATGGTCACCAATGAGGTAGATCATAGTTCAACTCTGCTCTCTGGTTGTGGTAGGATGATTCAATTTCCTGATAACAGCTGGGAAGAAACTGTCCCTGAATCTGGTGGTGTGCGTTTTCACATTTCTATACCTTTTGCCTGATGGGAGAGGGGAGAAGAGGGAGTGGCCAGGGTGCGTCTCATCCTTGATTATGCTGCTGGCCAGTGAGGTATAAATGGAGTCAATTGAAGGGAGGTAGACAAAAATGCTGGTGAAACTCAGCGGGTGAGGCAGCATCTATGGAGCGAAAGAAATAGGCAACGTTTCGGGTCAAAACTCTTCAATAGAAGGGAGGTTGGTTTGTGTGATGGTCTGGGCTGCGTCCATAATTCACTGCAATTTCTTGCAGTTTTGGATGAATTGAATTGAATTGAATCCTTTATTTGTCATTCAGACCTTTCAGTTTGAATGAAATGCTGTTCTTAAACCAAGCTGTGATACAAAGCTGTGATACCAAGCTGTGGTACCAACATAACTGGATACACAGGGAATGGAGGGATATGGATCATGTGCAGGAAGATGAGATTAGTTTATCTTGGCATCATGATCGGCGCAGACATCATGGACTGAATGGCCTGTTCCTATACTGTACTGTTCTACATTGTATGTTCTAATCAGTGACCTTGACATGCTACTGACAATGATGTGATTTCCTGACCCCAACTTATGCCACACTCACAATCTTTTTACCAATTCATTTGTCGTATTTAAGATTTTTCATTTATATTTCAAGGGTGGAAGATGGGATCTTCCATCGAAGATGGAACTGGTGACATTCTATCTCTGGAGTATATGAAAAATGTAATAACGTCTTCTTATTGAACCAACACAACTGTCCTAAACAACATGGCAATCATCACACACGGCTAGCTATCTCAATGATGTTTCCTTGTGGTATTTTATTTATTGTCAATTTTTGTGGGAGAGCGTTAAGGGAGCTGGAGGTCCTGCAGCAGCTGGGGGATTGCATAGATTAGATGGAGGCCACACATTGTTCGGACGAGCACACAGATCAGATGCGGCCTGCAGCGGCACTTTACGGCGGAGCAGCAGAGGAGCATCACCAGACCAGGCTGACCCCTGCATCGCTGATCCAGTACAGCAGCCGGGACAATGAGCCTTTAAGGCCAAGATAAGACTATGTTTTTAAGAACTTTGAAACAGATAGATGGAAACGTGGTGACTCTTTGTGCACTGTCTTACTGTAATCTACTGTTCTTCACTATAATTGTTGCACTTTTGTACTTAGGGATGATTGTGCTTAGGCATAGTAACATTTTACTGAATTGCATGCAAAACAAAGAATTTCACTGTATCTGGATACACGCGACAATAAAATATCACTCAATCATTAAAGCATTGGGTGCACCTTTGAGGTCTTATAATCCACAAAGATTGTTTTAAGAGAGAGAAATGGAAAATAAAGTTTAATTGTTTTCAGCTTTAGGCACAAGTTGGCCAACATATTCTAAAACTGGAGCGTTAAGATGACATGTATCATAAAGACTTAATTTCTACAAAGAGATTTAGTCAGAGATTTTGTGTTACAGAATTACTTACACTCAAGAATATGACTATTTGACCCAGCTAGTCTATAATCCAAATGAGCTCACGTCGGCATGCTTTAAACTCTATTGTTTTACTTTCTGATGCTTCAGTTGATAGGTCAAGCCAACAGGTAGGGAGATAGAATATTTGGCAATTTTTGGTGGATAATTTAGCAAACATTGAAATTAATCCCATTTATGAGTCTGCAGTACAGACAGCTGATTGATATTGACACATATCATACCGTCATGTGATAGGAGCAGAATTAGGTCATTCAGCCCATCAAGTCTACTCCACCATTCAATCATGGCTGATCTATCTCTCCCTCCTAACTGCATTTCCCTGCCTTCTCCCCATAACCTCCAACACCTGTACTGTTCAAAAATCTATCTATCCCCACCTTAATAATATCCACTGACTTGGCCTCTACAGCCTTCTGTGGCAACCATGATTAATATCATATATTATTTGTTTTGTTCTCTCATGGTCAAGGCAGCTGAACAAATGGATAATTACCTGTAATTATCCGTTTCTAATCAGGGAATTAACCAAGGAATGATATAGTTATCATCATGTGTTTGAGTGTCCAGTGGGATAGTCAACAATCCACGTACTGAAGTGACTTAGAGTCATAGAGTGATACAGTGTGGAAACAGGCCCTTCGGTCCAACTTGCCCACACCGGCCAACATGTCCCAGCTACACTAGTCCAACCTGCCTGCGTTTGGTCCATATCCCTCCAAACTTGTCCCATCCATGTATCACTTGATGGATAAAAGGTGTTTGTGAATGGATCTGCCCTAGGTTTTTACACATTCTATTTCTAGTGGTGAGGACTAGGGTTAGTGGCGGGTTTCTAGCCAATCAAAACATGGTACGATCTGGCAAAAGTCACTCTTGGCCCCAACCATGATTAATAGCATTTATATGACAGTGAAGGAATTCCACAGAGATATAAGATGTGCAGCTGAATTGTTGTCAGATGCTCTGTATTACTGGTACAATTGAATTCTTTGATTCTTTGATTCCCATTAATTCCTACAATACCTCACAGTCTATTTTCCACAGCCTGACTCTTATCTTAGGGAAGTGGCTTCAAGGAAGACGCGAGGTTGACAATGGTTACCCTGACACACTCGTGGGAGGGTAACCTCACATGAAGACGTTTATTTACAGATAAAAATAAAGGGATGGTTGGGAACAATTCCAAGTCCGTGTGGGGGCACAGTCCCTTGTCATCTGTGGACAGGTGAGGGGTGCTGGCAGTCTCGGGCTGATGGTTCTATCTTGCTCCTAACCGGCAAAGAGCGGCACTGGTAGTAGGGAGTTCATCATTTTCTCCTCTCTATCTCCTGGCTGGAACTGCCTTGGTTTTAATGAGTGGGGCTGACAAGGTGTAGGTGAAGTGATCCAATCCTGACTAATTGGATCCAGCTGTTTCTCCTCTGGCTTTGGCCTCATCTCCGCCTTGTCCAGGGTGTTGGTGTTTTCCAGCACCCAAGGACTGCTCGTGGCGCTGGTCATTGGCTCCACCTGGCCTACCTGCCGGTGACGGGAATCAGAGTGGCCTTCACAGAAGACGTGCCATCTCAGGATCCATTGATTATTACCACTCAGCCAGTTCATAATCATTATCAAACTTCACACTGAATCTTACTCTTTGAGTCATTCGCAAGTTAATTTGAAAATTTAATTCATTGGAATATTGGATACATCGTGGCATAGACTTTCTATAGAATGGCAACATTGTGGTAGAGGGACTTTGGTGCAAGGCTAAGGCATGAGAGCCAAAGAAGATGGGGATGGGAATATGAAGGAAGACATAAATAATCTGCCGGAAATAGCAGGGGACCGCGGGTCAAAGGAGTTGGAGGAATTGAGTGAAATCCAGGTTAGCCGGGAAGTGGTGTTGGGTAAATTGAATGGATTAAAGGCCGATAAATCCCCCGGGCCAGATAGGCTGCATCCCAGAGTACATAGTGGATGCATTAGTAATAATCTTTCAAAACTCTTTAGATTCTGGAGTAGTTCCTGAGGATTGGCGGGTAGCAAACGTAACCCCACTTTTTAAGAAGGGAGGGAGAGAGAAAACGGGGAATTACAGACCAGTTAGTCTAAGATCGGTAGTGGGGAAACTGCTAGAGTCAGTTATTAAAGATGGGATAGCAGCACATTTGGAAAGTGGTGAAATCATTGGACAAAGTCAGCATGGATTTACAAAAGGTAAATCATGTCTGACGAATCTTATAGAATTTTTCGAGGATGTAACTAGTAGCGTGGATAGGGGAGAGGGAATGGATGAGGGAACTGAAGGCAATATCTCCGTTTGCGGATGACACTAAGCTGGGGGGCAGTGTTAGCTGTGAGGAAGATGCTAGGAGAGGCCCGGGACCGTTCGAGACAGTGGAGGAGGGTCAGGGCGGTGAGTACTTAAATCGGGCGCGGGGCTTGTTTTCACAGAGGCCCGGGACCGTTGGAGACAGTGGAGGAGGGTCAGGGCGGTGAGTACTTAAATCGGGCGCGGGGCTTGTTTTCACAGAGGCCCGGGACTGTTGGAGCGAGTGGAGGAGGGTCAGGGCGGTGAGTACTTAAATCGGGCGCGGGGCTTGTTTTCACAGAGGCCCGGGACCGTTGGAGACAGTGGAGGAGGGTGCGGGGCTTTTTTACCGAAACCCGTAACGTTCCACACTCCATAGGGAGGGTTCTGGTGGAAGCCGCTGATTGGCGGAAGCAGACTAGAGGAAGCAGCTGATTGGGTGCAACCTCAGGTTAGCATTTCTGCTTTCTGGTTAAAGGTACAGTGCTTTAGTAAAGGTACAGTGGGCTAAAGGTACAGTGCTTTTTGTTTGTATAATAAAGGTGCAGTTTAAAGGGGAAGAGGGAGCAGCTGTTTGTGTCAGATACCTGCTGATTTCTCCCAGCAGTTACTATTGTATTATACTGGTATCGGATCCAGGGTAAGGCGAGAGAATGACAGTCAGAGCAGTGTACTGTTCTGGATGTCAGATGTGGGAGGTCATGGTGTCGGATGGCCCTCCAGACGTCCACATCTGCACCAGGTGCAGAGAGATGGGGCTCCTAAGGGACCGTATTAGGTTCCTGGAGCAGCAGCTCGATGACCTCTGTCTGGTCAGGGAGAGTGACGAGGTCATAGAGGGGAGTTATAGGGAGGTGGTCACTCCAAAACCACGGGAGAGAGACATGTGGGTCACGCTAAGGAAGGGCAAGGGGCAGAGGCAGGAACGAGGCAGTACTCCAATGTCGGTACACCTTGCAAATAAGTACTCCTGTTTGAGTACGGATGGGGGTGACAGCCTACCCGGGGGTAGCGACAGCGGACGGGCCTCCAGCACAGAGACCGGCCCTGTTGCTCCGAAAGGTAGGGGAAAAAAGAAGAGGGCAACTGTAATTGGGGACTCTATTGTTAGGGGGTCGGATAGGCGTTTCTGTGGACGCAGTCGGGAGACCAGGATGGTGGTCTGCCTCCCTGGTGCCAAGGTCTCGGACGTGTCTCAACGCATCCAAGACATCCTGAAATCAGAGGGAGAGGAGCCTGAGGTCGTGGTACATATTGGTACAAATGACATAGGTAAAAAAAGTGAAGAGGTCCTGAAGGGAGGATTTAGGGAGTTGGGAGGAGAGTTAAGGAAAAGGACCAAAAAGGTAACAATCTCAGGATTACTGCCTGTACCACGCGACAGTGAGAGTAGGAATGGAGCAAGGTGGAGGATAAATGCGTGGCTGAAAGACTGGTGCAGAGGGCAGGGATTCAAGTTTCTGGATCATTGGGACTTCTTTTGGGGAAGGTGGGACCTGTACAGAAAGGATGGGTTGCACTTGAACCCGAGGGGGACCAATATCCTGGTGGGGAAATTTGCAAAGGTCACTGGGGAGACTTTAAACTAGAATGGTTGGGGTGAGGGACTCAAATAGAGAAAGCTAGTAGACAGAATGGGAGGCAGGAAGCAGAAAAGGGAAGCACTCGGATACAAGAGGAGAAAGAAAAACAAGGAAATAAACAGAGAAGAAGAGACGGGGGGTTTCTTAAATGTGCATATTTTAATGCTAGGAGCATTGTAAGAAAGGTGGATGAGCTTAGAGTCTGGATAGACACCTGGAAGTATGATGTTGTGGCGATCAGTGAAACACGGTTGCAGGAGGGCTGTGATTGGAAACTAAATATTCCAGGATTTCGTTGCTTCAGGTGTGATAGAATTGGAGGGGCAAGAGGTGGAGGGGTTGCATTGCTAGTCAGGGAAGATATTACAGCAGTGCTTTGGCAGGATAGATTGGAGGGCTCATCTAGGGAGGCTATTTGGGTGGAACTGAGAAGTGGGAAAGGTGTAGCAACACTTATAGGGGTGTATTATAGACCGCCAAATGGGGAACGAGAATTGGAAGAGCAAATATGTAAGGAGATAGCAGATATTAGTAGTAAGCACAAGGTAGTGATTGTGGGAGATTTCAACTTTCCACACATAGACTGGGAAACACATTCTGTAAATGGGCTGGATGGTTTGGAGTTTGTAAAATGTGTGCAGGATAGTTTTTTGCAGCAATACATAGAGGTACCTACTAGAGGAGGGGCAGTGCTGGACCTCCTGTTAGGAAATGAGACGGGACAGGTAGCGGAGGTATGCGTTGGGGAGCACTTCGGGTCCAGTGATCACAATACCATTAGTTTCAACATAATTATGGAGAAGGTCGGAACTGGACCTAGGGTTGAGATTTTTGATTGGAGAAAGGCTAACTTTGATGAGATGCGAGATGATTTAAAAGGAGTGGACTGGGACATTTTGTTTTATGGGAAAGATGTAGAAGAGAAATGGTGGACATTTAAAGGGGAAATTTTAAGAGTACAGAATCTTTATGTACCTGTTCGGTTGAAAGGAAATAGTAAAAATTGGATAGAGCCCTGGTTTTCAAGGGAAATTGGACATCTTGTTTGGAAAAAGAGGGAGATCTACAATAATTATAGGCAGCATGAAGTAAATGAGGTGCTTGTGGAGTATAAGGAATGTAAAAAGAATCTTAAGAAAGAAATTAGAAAAGCTAAAAGAAGATATGAGGTTGCTTTGGCAAGTAAGGTGAAAGTAAATCCAAAGGGTTTCTACAGCTATATTAATAGCAAAAGGATAACGAGGGATAAAATTGGTCCATTGGAGAAACAGAGTGGGCAGCTATCTGCAGAGCCAAAAGAGATGGGGGAGATATTGAACAATTTCTTTTCTTTGGTATTCACCAAGGAGAAGGATATTGAATTATGTGAGGTAAGGGAAACGAGTAGAGTAGTTATGGATACTATGAGTTTCAAAGTAAAAGAAGTACTGACACTTTTGAAAAATATAAAAGTGGATAAGTCTCCAGGTCCTGACAGGATATTCCCTAGGACATTGAGGGAAGTTAGTGTAGAAATAGCCGGGGCTATGACAGAAATATTTCAAATGTCATTAGAAACGGGAATAGTCCCCGAGGATTTGCGTACTGCGCATGTTGTTCCATTGTTTAAAAAGGGTTCTAAGAGTAAACCTAGCAATTATAGACCTGTTAGTTTGACTTCAGTGGTGGGCAAATTAATGGAAAAGATACTTAGAGATTATATATATAAGCATCTGGATAAACAGGGTCTGATTAGGAACAGTCAACATGGATTTGTGCCTGGAAGGTCATGTTTGACTAATCTTCTTGAATTTTTTGAAGAGGTTACTAGGGAAATTGACGAGGGTAAAGCAGTGGATGTTGTCTATATGGACTTTAGTAAGGCCTTTGACAAGGTTCCTCATGGAAAGTTGGTTAAAAAGGTTAAACTGTTGGGTATAAATGCAGGAATAGCAAGATGGATTCAGCAGTGGCTGAATGGGAGAAGCCAGAGGGTAATGGTGGATGGCTGTTTGTCGGGTTGGAGGCAGGTGACTAGTGGGGTGCCTCAGGGATCTGTTGGGTCCTTTGTTGTTTGTCATGTACATCAATGATCTGGATGAAGGGGTGGTAAATTGGATTAGTAAGTATGCAGATGATACCAAGATAGGGGGTGTTGTGGATAATGAAGAGGATTTTCAAAGTCTACAGAGTGATTTAGGCCATTTGGAAAAATGGGCTGAAAGATGGCAGATGGAGTTTAATGCTGATAAATGTGAGGTGTTACACCTTGGCAGGACAAATCAAAATAGGACGTACATGATAAATGGTAGGGAATTGAAGAATACAGTTGAACAGAGGGATCTGGGAATAACCGTGCATAGTTCCTTGAAGGTGGAATCTCATATAGATAGGGTGGTAAAGAAAGCTTTGGGTATGCTAGCCTTTATAAATCAGAGCATTGAGTATAGAAGCTGGGATGTAATGTTAAAATTGTACAAGGCATTGGTGAGACCAAATCTGGAGTATGGTGTACAATTTTGGTCGCCCAATTATAGGAAGGATGTCAACAAAATAGAGAGAGTACAGAGGAGATTTACTAGAATGTTGCCTGGGTTTCAACAACTAAGTTACAGAGATAGGTTGAATAAGTTAGGTCTTTATTCTCTGGAGCGCAGAAGGTTAAGGGGGGACGATAGAGGTCTTTAGAATGATGAGAGGGATAGACAGAGTTGATGTGATCAAGCTTTTCCCTTTGAGAATAGGGAAGATTCAAACAAGAGGACATGACTTCAGAATTAAGGGACAGAAGTTTAGGGGTAACATGAGGGGGAACCTCTTTACTCAGAGAGTGGTAGCGGTGTGGAATGAGCTTCCAGTGGAAGTGGTGGCGGCAGGTTCGTTGGTATCATTTAAAAATAAATTGGATAGGCATATGGATGAGAAGGGAATGGAGGGTTATGGTATGAGTGCAGGCAGGTGGGACTAAGGGAAAAAAGTTGTTCGGCACGGACTTGTAGGGCCGAGATGGCCTGTTTCCGTGCTGTAATTGTTATATGGTTATATGGTTATAGGAGACTGCAAGGTGACTTGGATAGGCTGGGTGAGTGGGCAAATGTTTGGCAGATGCAGTATTATGTGGATAAATGTGAGGTTATCCATTTTGGTGGCAAAAACTGGAAAGCAGACTATTATCTAAATGGTGGCCGACTAGGAAAAGGGGAGATGCAGCGAGACCTGGGTGTCATGGTACACCAGTCATTGAAAGTAGGCATGCAGGTGCAGCAGGCAGTGAAGAAAGCGAATGGTATGTTAGCTTTCATAGCAAAAGGATTTGAGTATAGGAGCAGGGAGGTTCTACTGCAGTTGTGCAGGGTCTTGGTGACACCACACCTGGAGTATTGCGTACAGTTTTGGTCTCCAAATCTGAGGAAGGACATTATTGCCATAGAGGGAGTGCAGAGAAGGTTCACCAGACTGATTCCTGGGATGTCAGGACTGTCTTATGAAGAAAGACTGGATAGACTTGGTTTATACTCTCTAGAATTTAGGAGATTGAGAGGGGATCTTATAGAAACTTACAAAATTCTTAAGGGGTTGGACAGGCTAGATGCAGGAAGATTGCTCCCGATGTTGGGGAAGTCCAGGACAAGGGGTGACATCTTAAGGATAAGGGGGAAATCCTTTAAAACCGAGATGAGAAGAACTTTTTTCACACAGAGAGTGGTGAATCTCTGGAACTCTCTGCCACAGAGGGTAGTCGAGGCCAGTTCATTGGCTATATTTAAGAGGGAGTTAGATGTGGCCCTTGTGGCTAAGGGGATCAGAGGGTATGGAGAGAAGGCAGGTACGGGATACTGAGTTGGATGATCAGCCATGATCATATTGAATGGCGGTGCAGGCTCGAAGGGCCGAATGGCCTACTCCTGCACCTAATTTCTATGTTTCTATGTAATATTTACTCAATGGTGAGAGATTCGAGACAGTGGAGAAACAAAGGAATTTGAGTGACCGCATTCACTTGCATTACTTTATACTGGATTCATGCAATACAAATGGGTTAATAATATCCTGTATCCACTCAGTCCATAGTTTTGCCCAATCATCGAGTTTCCAGTCATGGATTTGATAGGGAATGCAAATGAGCAGACATGGATTGCTTCACAAGGCTATTTACCAAAAGAAGGACAATATGCTTGTCATAATATGCGATGAGCTGCAGAGCCATTGATGTGTAACTCAAGGGGAAAAGGTTTACAAATTGTCAGCCCTCATTTTCTGAATTTGCATTCAGCTTCTGACAAGACATTTAGTTTGACAGTTTTTTATTCTTGCACATTAAGTGGTTCTCTCGGCTTTAAAGTAAACTGTGATGGACACTGTTGGATAAAACATGACAGCAGTCAGAAATATTTACAATAAATTATTTTTAAATTTTCTTTTTATTAAGTCCAATTTCAGATCAGCGTTTATTTATGCATGTGATGTAGCCTTTTTGGTTTAATAACAAGACTGCTGTATATTAATGGGAATATTCACTGTACGTGAAATAATTTGAGATGTCTGGGGATTGTGAAAGGCACTGCGTAAATGCAAATTGTTCCTTTGCTTTCATCCATCAGTTATTGGGAAATTAAAGAGATGACCTGCATAGTTTTGTAACAGGTAAAGCTTCTGCCACTAGCACCTGAGACCTGGATTTGATCCTGACCTCAGGTGCAGTTTTAGAGTTGTAGTGATACAGTTTGTAAACAGGCCCTTCGGCCCACCGAGTCTTTGCCGATCATTGATCACTCAATCACACTAGTTCTATGTTATCCCACTTACTTAGTAGGAGCAATGTACAGAATCCAATTAACCTACAAAATCCAATGCACAGAATGCAATTAACCTGCACGTCTTTGGGATGTGGGAGGAAACCAGAGCACCGGAGAAAAATCATGCAGTCACAGGGAGAACCTGCAAACACCATTCAGAGAGCACCCGGAGTCAGGTCTGTGTGGGTTTCCTCCCACATCTGAAAGACATGCAAACGTTTAGGTTAAATTAGACTAAGTGGGACCCGTTGGATCCCATGTTCACACGGGAGGACTGGTCCCCCAATGCAATATTCCACCTCCACTAATTCCAATATTGGTGGCCAGTGGGGTTAGGGGAGGCGGGCTTTCTGGAGCACTAGTGTGGGTGCTGTGGGCCAGGGACTGGTTTCCATAGGGCTAGTATGGAAATTGTGAGCCAAATGGATTCTTGGGCTGGCAGCTCAGTCACTCAGGCCTGGTGGGCTGGCAGCTCAGTCACTCAGGGCTGGTGGGCTGGCAGCTCAATCACTCAGGGCTGCTGGGCTGGCAGAGCAATCACTCAGGGCTGGTGGGCTGGCAGTTCACTCATGGCTATTCCTTGAAATTGCATTTCAAGCAGAGTGCAGGCCACCAAATTCGATTTCATAGCATTTCAAGCAGAGTGCAGGCCACAAAACTCGATTTCATAGCATTTCAGGCACAGTGAAGACCAACCAAACTCGATTTCATAGCATTTCAGGCAGAGTGCAGGCCACCAAACATGGGAATATGCTTAAATGTTTCCGTTTATTCTTACTTAGGGTGGCAGAGTGGCAGAGCTTGTGGAGCCCCTGCCTCACAATGCCAGAGACCAAGGTTCAGTCCTGAAATTGAGAGTCTCTGTGGAGTTTGCACATTCTCCCTGTGACCACTAGGTGCCCCAGTTTCCTCCCACATCCCAAAGATGTACTGGATGGTCTCAATAACTTGGGGTAGATCCCATCAGGCCCTGGGGGCGTAACCATCTTTACGTTCTTCCAGAGCACCAACAATTCAGCTCAGTTTTCAGATCCGTTCATTTCTGTTTGGTTTATTGTCAGTGAAAAATCTTTGTTGTGTGCTAACCAGTTAGTGGAAAGACAATGCACAATTACAATCGAGCCATTTACAGTGTATTGATACATGACAAGGGATACCCCTTATATGGATAAGTGATACTGATACCCCTCGATTACCTCTCTATCTTCCATGTCCTTTTTCTTGGTGAATACAAATGTAAGGTACTCATTTAGTACGTTGCTTACTTCCTCTGACTCCAGGCAAAAAATGACCATTATCCATGAGTTGTCCAACCCTCTCCCCTGTTACCCTATTATTGTTAATGCATTTATAACATTTCATGGGATTCTCTTTATTCCTACATTTCATGGCCACTTTTAGCCCTCTATTCCCTATAAATTCTCTCCTGCTTCCTTTACATCTCCCAATGGCCACAACCAATTTCAGCTTTTGATTTTCAGCTATTTCAGCACACGTGTGCTTCCTTTTTCTTGGGCTAAATTTACTTCTCTCATCATCCAAGATTCCATGCTTCCGACACTAATGCTGTTCAGTTCAATAGACTCTCAATTCACGTGCTTAATAACTCAATTGAACTTGAGAAAAAAATTCTGTCTGACTTCCTACTTTCATTTAGATGGCTCTGCTTCTGAGCGCCTTACAGATCTCTCTCACACTATGTGTAATGTTTGGAGTGAGCTGGAGGGGGGCCTTTTATCATGTACCGATCCATTAGCTGAATGTCAAAGGCTAATCTACTTTCCGCTGCAGTCTCTTGTCAGTCGGATGTGACAGGCTGAGGATGTGCACAGATTGCCTGACGAGCTCTCTGTCTCTGTCCTTTCCTGAGGGAGATTCTTTCTTTCTCTCTGGATCCTTTCCAACCAACCTTGGCTGTAATCATGACAGAAGTTGACATTGCGCTCACATAATATTCCACTGAGGGCCTGTAAAATGTCCATAAAATAACATAAAATAAAATGTATTCATCTGGTACACTATAATTGATTAAACAATGTTCTGTCTTGTGGAAATAAAAATTGACAGAACAAATCACTACATTTTCAACATACTATTTTCGGGAAGAATTATTAAGCTTGGTTTTAATAAAATATCTGGGAGAAATGATGATGCTATGCAGTATCTGACAACAATGGGCAGTGTGTTCAGAGAATGTCACTGCACCCAAGTGGATGTTCATTGGATGTGATTAAGATATCAAAGAGCCATGCACCACAAAATCTGTCTCACCAAGGCCATGCAGACTATCCATTCACATGCATCCTGCATTGATCAATTTTATTATCGCCCATTCGATCTACTCCATCAAGATTTTACCGCTCACCTGCACACTGAAGGCAATTTATAGTGGCCAACCTGCTTGTCTATGGGGTGGGAGGGAACCATATCACCCAGTGGAAACCCATATATTTGCAATGAGTGTGCAAATTCTGCACAGACTGCACTGATCTAACTTCAACCACTGGATCTGGTATTCCCGATTTGGTCTCCTGTACATCGAAAAGACTAAGTGTAGACTAGGCAACCATTTCGCTGAACACTTGTGCTCAGTTCACCTAGGCCTGCTGGATCTCTCGGTTGCAAACCATTTTAACTCCCCATCCCATTCACATATTTTGTCCTGGACCTCCTCCATTGCTACATTGAGGCCCCATGCAAACTGAAGGAACAGCTCATCAGTTTCCGCTTGGGTGGCTTACAACCCAACAGTATGAACATTGTATACTCCAATTTTACATAACCTCTAACGATCCTCCCTCTCCCCTTTCTCTCCCACCAGGGACGTGCGGTCAGGGGAGGCAGGAGTGGCAGAGCCTCACCTGTCATACTCCCAATGAAAATATCTGTTAAGAAAAGTAAAGACTGGGGCGTGGACTAAGGACACGCACCAGCTAGCTACGTGAAAACCCGACTGGAAGCGGAGAAAAACGGGACAGGCCCACTGAGACTTACCGGCTGCTTGCGTCGAGGGGTGAGTGACGTCATCAGAACGCGACTCAAGCCGTTTAAATGTCGTTAAGTCGCACACCCCCGAAAAAAATCGTTATGAAAAGAGTTGGCCCGACTGAAGCCTCGGCCTCAATTTCAGCGCCGGCCCAAGAAGAAGCTCCCATACAACTTCCAAAGTTAAAGTAAAAAAAAGCCGGAATGGAGGAATTTAGAAATATAGTTGGGGAAGAACTCTCATCTATGAAGGAGGAATTGAAGAATTTGAAGGTAGAAATATCTACCACCGTCACTAAAGAAATATCTTCAGTATTGAAAGATGAACTGAGGGAACAATTGTCATCTTCCCTCCGGGATGGACTATCCACTGTGAAGGATGAAATATTTGGAAAAATGGACGAACAAATGGTGGAGGTAAATTCTAGCTTTCAAAATTTGAAACTCGAATTTAATAGCAAGTTGGGTTCTATTGTTGATACGGTGCACCAGCATGGTGTGGCTATACGTGAGTTGGAAGCATTAGCCAAGTCAAGTGCTGAAACAACAACAAGGCTTTTAACGGAGACTCAGAGCCTATCTGATTTATTAAATAAAGTAACTGAAAAGTTTATTGATTTAGAGGGAAGCTCTAAACATCAGAATTTAAGGATTGCTGGATGTACAGAGGGTAAAAAGAAGGATGAAAACATCTGTGATTACATTGCTGAACTTATACAGCAGACTCTAAAACTGGATGCAAAACCTCTCTTGGACCGAGCACACAGGGCACTGAGAGCTCGACGGAATGCTGCCACCTCTCAAAGACATCTGATACTGAAGGTGCACTCCGACCATGTTTTAGAAGACATTTTGATGAAAATTGCCACCACCAGAAACTTAACATTCCAAGGCGACACCATTCGTATTTTCAGAGATTATCCTGCTGAGGTTGTTAAGAGAAGAGCACTTTTCAATGACACAAGAGCAATTCTCAGGAAGATACCAAACCTAAGATTTGGACTGCTGTACCTGCTAAGTTGCGAGTCACCTACAAGAACACAGAAACCTTCTTTACTGACCCCAAGAAAGCACTCGAACTCGCTTGGAAGACTCAAGAATCTTGAGGGGCTGAATATCGTCCTATGGCTTTAATAGCCGACGGGGAATAGATTGGACTTTAAACTGTTATAACCTAAGATTTAACTTGGCTGAACAAGTCAATTTGCTATTAATTATTACTAACTATTACTAGTATAAAATTATTTTTTTGTGGAGGTGAGTGTAAGGCAGTGAATGTTGCCTGCATGGATTTTAGTAAAGTGTTTGACATGGTACCTCATGGTGAGGTGAAACGGGAAATTAAGATGCATGGTATCCACAATGACCTGTTAGTTTAGATTTAAAAGTGGCGTACTTATAGAAGACAATGGATAGAGTTGGAAGGTTGTTATTCAGGCTGGAAGTTTGTGGCTAGTGGTGTTTGACAGAGATCAGTGCTGGGACCATTGTTGTTTGTGATATACTGTATATGAATGATTTGGGTGTAAATGTAGTGGAGTTGGTTAGTAAATTTGCAGATGACATACAAATTGGCGGGGTTGCGGTCAATGAAGAAGGCTGGCAAAGGATACAGCGGGATTTAGATCAGATACTCAAATGGACGGAGTAATGTCAGTTGGAGATCAATCTGAGAAAATGTGAGGAGTTGCTATTTGGGAAGTCAAATGTTCAGGGAAGGTATACAGTTAATAGCAGGACCTTTACAACATTGCATACAGTGGTATCTTGGAGTCCAAGTTCATAGCTCCCTGAAAGTAGCGATACGAGTAGATAGAGTGGTAAAGAAGACATATGGTATACTTGCTTTTATTTATCAGGCTGTTAAGTGTAAGTTTGCCACTGTTGTTCAATATCATCTCCTTCCTGTAACACCTGGAACCTATTTATGTTGGTACAACCTGCAGCGAACAGATCTTTGTGTTACGAAATGTGGCAGAACAATGCTGGAATTTCAGAAGCCAATACTAATAAACCTTGTTGATTTCAAAAAGGCATTCGATAGTGTACATAGAGACACCCTGTGGCAAATTCTTAAAGTGTATGGCATCCCAGAAGCTTTCATAAACATCTTCAAGAACCGTTACGAGGGATCCATTTGCTGCATCAAGGTTAATTCAGGAAACACAGAATTCTTTGACATTGTCACAGGTGTAAGCCTTCTATCCTCCTTACTGTTTATTGTCACGATCGACTCTGTCATGCGGAAGACAATGAACAAACCTGACTTTGGAATACTGTGGAGCACAGGAAGACGCCTCGCAGACCTAGATTTTACCGATGGCATTGCATTACCATGAGACACACCCTTCAAGAGGATGCATCCAGTTCAAGTTCAAGTTCAAGTTGAACTGTTGGATTAAAGGTCGCAATGTTGTAAAGGTCCTGCCATTAACTGTATACCTTCCCTGATTCAAGATTAAAGGTTGGATTAAAGATCAGCTGCCAGAAGACGAAGACCATGCAGACTGGAGACCAGCAGCCAATAGACCAACTGATAATCAATGGGGAACCTGTGGAAAACAACACAAGATTTACCTATCTTGGCAGTATGTTCACAGTAGATGGAGATGTAAAGGTTGACATCAACTCCCGAATTGGTAAAGCTGCATCAGTCTTCATACAAATGCAGCCAATATGGACTAGTGGCAGGATATCAAATGTGCTAAAAGTCAAGCTCTTCCAGTGCGTGGTCCTCCCTACAGCCCTCTATGCCAGTGAGACATGGAAAATCACTGTGAAGATGAAAAAGAAATTGGATGCATTCCAACAACGCCGCTTGAGGAAGATCCTGAAGACTAGCTACAGAGACCACATCAGAAATGAGGAGATCTACCGGGGAAAAAACAAAGCCTCTCAGCCAGGACATAGAGGGATGCAGGATGAACTTTGCAGTACATGTACTCAGAATGTCACCAGAACGTGCACCTAAGATAGCAATGACATGGCAACCTGACGGAAGAAGGAAAAGAGGCTGACCAAAACTCACATGGAGGCGAACATTCCAGAAGGATTTGGAAGCCCGGGATGCAAGCCTATTGAGGGTGGAAGACGTCACAAATAACTAAACAGAATGGCGAAAGCTTGCTGCCCAATGCACTCAACAGTGTGGAAGGAACAAAGTTTAAGTTAGTAAGTATAAGAGTCAAGAAGCCATGTTGCAATCTTATCAACTTTGATTAGGTTGGATTTTGAGTATTGTGTGCACTTCTGGTTGTCCTGTCACAGGTAAGTTGTCAAGGCTTTGAAGAGGGCAGAAGTTTATCAGAATGCTTCCTGGATTACAAGGTATTAGTTACAATGAAAGGTTATACAAACTTGGATTGTTTTGTCTGGAGCGTTAAGGCTGAGGGGAGACCTGATAAAAGTTTATATAATGCGAGGCACAGATCAGAATCAGAATCACGGTCAGAATCTTTATCGCAGGGTGTAAATCACAAATACTGGAGGGCAGAGTTTTAAGGTAAGAGGGGGGGAGTTTACAGGAAAGGACACAGAGAGTGGTAGGTGCCTGGAACAAGCTGGCAGGAAAGGTGGTGGTAGTAGATAAAACAGTAGTATTTACGAGGCTTTTAGAAAGGCACATGTATATGCAGGGAATGGAGGCAGACAAGATTTGTTTAATTTGGCATCATGTTCAGCACTGATTCAGCACATCGTGTTCAGCACGGTCTTTTCCTAAACTGTGCTATGTTCTATTTTCTATGAATGAGTGTGTTCCCATCATTAAAATTAGGACCAGACCATTTTAGGGTGATATCTAGAAGTGCAGTCAGACATGCTGTGTAGTGGAAACCTGCACTTTGCTCACCCGACAGGCCATCAATGATGGGTGAACAGATATGTTCAAGTTTGAGACAGGTAAAATACCTCGGGATGTGAAACAAATGCGAATAACTGAGTTAGGTAGAAAGCAGCAATAATTTAATCGTTTGGTTGTACAGCACGAGGCTTCTTCTGTCCACATTGTTGTTGATAGAAGACTTTCTGGCTGTCAGGAAACAGAGAATTGGCGAAAATGGTTATTATCAGATTGGCAAGATGAAACAAGCAATGTGCTACAGGGATCGGTGCTGGAGCCTCAATTTATTATGATTTACATAAATGCATCAAAGGTGCACATGCAAAACAACCGATGACGTAAAGATAGGTCAGAAAGTTTAGTTTAGTTCAGTTGAGATACAGCGCGGAAACAGGCCCTTTGGCCCACAGAGTCCGCACCGACCAGCGATCCCCGCACATTAACACTATCACTAGGGACAATTTACACTTATACCAAGCCAATTAACCTACATACCTGTATGTATTTGGAGTGTGGGAGGAAACCAAAGATCTCGGAGAAAAACCCACACGGTCACGGGGAGAACGTACAAACCCCGTACCTGTACCTGTCTACCTGTCTGTGGACAGCACCCGTAGTTGGGATCGAACCCAGGTCTCCGGCGCTGCAAGGGCTGTATGGCAGCAACTCTACCGCTGCGCTATCGTGGTTATAGAACATGAGGAAGCTATCAAAGGATATTGATGTTACATGATGGAGGAAAGATTTGTCAAATGGCCGATAACATGGGAAAATATTTAATCGTCTATTTTGGCAGAATAAAATAAAACAGCAACCTATCAAAAATGGTGAGAGTCCTGAGAGAATGATTCACCAAAGGATTATATGCAAGTAACAAAGAAAGCTAATAGAACATTAGCATAAAGGGCGCTCTTTTAGAAAGGAGGTGAGGAGAAACTTCTTTAGACGAAGGGTAGTTAATCTGTGGAACTCATTGTCACAGGGGGCTGTGGAGGCCGTCAGTGGATATTGTTAAGGCAGAGATAGACCCATTCTTGATTAGAACGGGTGTCAAGGGTTATGAGGAGAAGGCAGGACAATGAGATTAGGAGGCAGAGATCAGCCATGATTGAACGGTGGAGTGGACTCGATGGGTCGAATGGCCTAATTCTACTCCTAAAGGGGCTGTCCCACTGCGGCGACCTAATCCGCGAGTTCTGGCGAGTTTGCCCTCAACTCATACTTGCAGCATGGTCGACACGAGGTCCTAGGAGGTCTTTGTAACTCTCCTTCATGCTCGAGAGTAGTCCCCGCGTACTCGAGGCCTCAGCTAGGTTGCGGCGTATTTTTCAACATGTTGAAAAATGCCCGCGAGTAAAAAAATGTCGCCATGGAAAAAATCAATACTTTTTTTACTCGTAGGTTTAGTCAAAGTAGGTCGTAGTAGGTCGGCATGTTATTCGTAGGTAATCAAGGGTAGTCAAAGGTAATCGAAGGTAGTCGATGGTAGTCGTAGATAGTCTTCAACATAGTCGAAGGGAGGTCAAAGGAGATCGAAGGAGGTCATCTTCACTCTCCACTATTCGATGTTCAATTTTCTCGAAGCTAGTCGAAGCTAGTCGAAGCTAGCCTTCAACATAGTCGAAAGAGGTCGTGAACATGATATTTCTTCAAACTCTCCTAAACTCTTCTAAACTCGCCAATTAGGTCACCGCAGTGGAACAGCCCCTTAATTCTACTTGTGAACGTGAACATTAAATGAAAGCAAAAAATGCTGTAAACATGTCATGTCACATGTATGTAAACTGTAAGTATGTCAGGCAGCATCTGTAAAGAGAGAAAAGCAGTTAACGTTTCAGATCCAGGACCCATTGTCAGAACTGGGAGAGAAAATCATGTTAGTTTACTGTGGCAGAGAAAATTGGGAAAGTGATTGGTAGAACATCGAGAATATCTCTGATGGAGTGACATCAAATGATTAATGGGGGAGATTAGCATAATAGTTACAAGCGTGCTTCTTTTGGATATGTCCAACAGATCGTTTACAGAGAAGGAAAATCTGAATTATAATGATGATGGGTAGAAATAGCCAATTCTAATTTAGACAGAATAGAAGTTACCTAAAGTTGGAAAATGTAATATTGAGGCCCAGTTTGAAAAAGTTGTGTTGTATCTCAAGCTTACTTTAGACCTCACTATTACCATGCGGGAGGCCATAGGTAGATTATAGGCAGAATGATTTGAGTGGGAGTTCAGTCTGAAGAAGGGTTTCAGCCCGAAACGTTGTCTATTTCATTCGCTCCATAGACGAGCTTACCGCGTTTCCCAAGTACCTGCCGTTAACGTTACGCGCCGCCAAGAGACGTCCCGAACTCCGACGTACCGCTACGTACATTCTACGTGCTTACCACAAGTTTGATTTTTTTTTTTAACTCAGGAGAGCTCTTGAATTAGCTCGTACAGTGGGACAGCCCCTTTAGGCACCATCTATGGAGCGAAGGAGTAGGTGACATTTCGGGTCGAAACCCATCTTCAGACTGTAGTCTGTGCTCATTTCGCCAAAGTAGAGCAGACTATATTGTGAATAGATCGGGTAGATGCACAGAGTCTCTTGTCCAGAGCAGGGGAATCAAGGACCAGAGGCCATAGGTTTAAGATGGAGGGGAAAAGATTTAATAGGAATCTGAGGGTTTAAATTTTCACAGAAAGGGTGGTGGGTGTACCGAACAAGCTGCCACAGGAGATAGTTGAGGCTAGGACTATTCCAACATTTAAGAAACAGTTAGACAGGTACATAGATAGGACAGGTTTGGAGGGATATGGACCAAGCGCAGGCAGGTGGGACTAAGTGTAGCTGGGACACGTTGGCCGTTGTGGGCAAGATGGGCCGAAGGGCCTGTTTCCACACTGTGACACTCTATGACTCTATGAATACCAAATACAGTACGCTTGCTTGGAAGAGATGTAAGTGAGTCTCTGCCTTATCTGGAAGAGTTGAAAGACAGGCTTTACACCTTCTGTCGTTCATGGAATCACAGAATTATAGAAATGTGTAGCACAGAAACTGGCAGCTATCGCCCACCTTGTCAATGCTGACTGTGAAGCTTATCCATGCTATTTTCATTTATTCGTATTAGGCTGTATCTCTCTATTCATTTCCTGTCTAAATGCCTTTTAAATGTTGGAATAGTACCTGCCTCCACTTCCTTCTCTGCAGCTCATTTCAAATATTCACCACCCTGTGTGTCATCCCCTCCGATCTCCTTTAACTTTCTCCCCTCTCAGCTTAAGCCTAGTTCTCAACTCTCTTGCCCCAGATAAAACATTCTGACTGTCTATCATTGCTCCTCATCATTTTGTTAACCCCCAAAAGGTCATCCCTCAGCCTCCTGCATTCCAGTGAGTACAAACTCAGCCTATCCAATCTCCCTTTGCAACTGCAGACCTCTATTCCAAACAGCATCCAGGTTAATCTATTCTGCATCTCTCTATTGAAACAGATGGCATGAGAAACTGCCATAAGATGGGGCATTATTGGTGACGTTTAAAGGCCGGAGCAGGGAGTCACGATAACAATGTTATTATTTGGAGTGCTGAAAGGGGAGGGGAGGGGAGGAAAATGTGGAACCTTACTGGAACAGTCTGAAATTGTGAAGGATGATTCATTGAGTCAGCAGAAGCAGGATGTTTGAGTATTTTTAAGATAAAGGTAGATATATTTTTGGTAAGTACGGTGGAATATTATAATGGGTTGTCAGAGCAAATTTAAGATTAAAATTAGATCAGCCCCGATCTTTGCAAACATTGAGGGACTGTGGTTTACTCCTTCACTTAATCTGTGCATTAATATATATGTAACCAGTGAAATAACAATTATTGTATTTAAAAGGATAAATCTAATTTAGCTGAGAAACTTCCAAAGATATCCTAATATAATACTTTAAACTACACATAATACTTTAAATATTGGGTGGCAGGGTGGCGCAGCAATAGAATTGCTGCCTTACAATGCCAAAGACACGGGTTCGATCCTGACTACGGGTGCTGTCTGTACGGAGTGTGTAGGTTCTGCCCGTGACCTGCGTGGATTTTCCCCAGGAGCTCCTGTTTCGTCCCACGCTCCAAAGACAAACAAGTTTGTAGCTTAATTGGCTTCAGTAAAATTATAAAATTGTCCCTAGTGCGTATAGGATAAAACTGATTGATTGATTCATGTGCAGGGATTGCTGGTCGGCGTAGACTCGGTAGGCCGATAGGCCTGTTTCCACGCTGTATCTCTAAAATGAAAAAACTAAATTTAAAATTGGTCATCGTGGTACTTCTTGCATTTCAGATAGAATCCCTACCTCCGTCCTTCATTTTGAACTTTCCATTGCAAGGCTTATTCAATAAATATGAGTAAAATGCAGAACTATTCAAACTGTTTTCATCAGTATCTTTTAATTGCCAGATTTATTACCTTCGCTGTGTATATATCCCACCCCAATGCCCAGTTATTGATCGTTTTGCTCATGGCAATCATAAACACATGTGTTGGTATAATATAAATGTAATTTTATTGCAGATAAGGTACCTTATTTACATGCTGCCACAAACCATAAAAGAAATCTATCAAATATTCCCTGGTGGAGTCCAGAGCTTGTCAGTAGATATAACAAACACAGAATACAGTGTACAGGATACAGCCTCACTCACTATACAACTTAGTACAGTCCAAATGCTAAAGGTCAGAGGTTTAGCAAGATGTCAGTCCTACCAGTCATATTGCATGCAGAAACACAGATGCAAATATATGAGGTTACAGATTTGATCTTTTTAGGTGCTAAATACTGCAGAGTTAAAGATTGTTGAAGTTTATGATTCCATGGATAATGCATTCTTGTTTAAAGCCATTTCACCTATAAACAAATTTGCAGAAATAAGTTTTTTTTCTAAAGTGCAAACACAAGATTGTCATGTAACACAGCTGATCTTCATATTCTGGAATCAGGGGCTCAGAAGGAATCAGCGGATAGAAAGTAAGATGAAGTTGATTCTATGTGACTAAGCTAGGTAGGACTATGAGTTCCACCATTAACAGTGGCTATGTTCACGAGGAATGATCTTTGGGGGGGGGGGGGGGGGGGGGGGGTGGAAGAAACCACGGGAAATTACTGATTCATATTAAAAATGTTTAAAGAGCTGTTAATATCAAACTATGATTCCCAGGGAGTACATCAGAATTTATGAATACTAATTAAAACAAAGGGCTTGCAATATAGATCACACTGAAGATAATAGTGTTCCCAGAAAAGGGAATGGCTTGAGGGCCAGGTCTAAGCTCACTATTGTTATGTTGTTAAGTAACAAACAGAAAGAAAGTAGCTCCCATTAGTTATCCTAGTTGCTTCAGCTTGGTGTAACAGTACATAACCATTGCATAAATTAGAGTGGTTTTGCCACACAAGTGTTGTCTAAATACTACAGCATTCCAGAATGCATGGACACCTGACAAAATATGTTCTTGTTAGATTGGATGCTGATGAAAGAAAATTGAGGAAATGAAGACCATTGTACCAATTCTTAACTTCAATCCTGCTTTCACTGTTTCTATGTGTCCTTTTAATAAAATTCAATGATATGGGATTCTTAGTTTGATGATATGAAAACTGTCACTGTTCAGGAGCCAGTTGATCAGATTTATTGTCACACATCTTTCTGATCATCAAAATCCCAAGGGCAGATTGAGGCCAGTTTTGACGAGTCCACATCTACGTCACGTGAATTTTTATTGTCCTTAATTGTGACTGCGCTTCCTCCTGTGGCATGTTGAGGGGAACTGCCCTCCCCCATATCCCAAGGACACACGTCGGCACGTTTGCTTTTCTCCTTTCCTTCCTCATTGTCGCTTGCGTTTTTGCCCTTTCCGGTTGCAGAGCCAGGGGTTATTTTGACTTCCCTGGGACATCTTTCAGCCACAGGCGATTTGTCCACTGTTATTTCTGGCATTTTATCTTTTGTGTCCTTTTCCTTGTATTTACCTTTCATTCTCACTTTCTCTTCTTTTTTCTCTTTTGCTTTCTCTGGTTCCTTGCCTCTTCCGACAGAAACCAAGGTTTTGACAGATATCCCAAACCCTTTCACGGT
Organism: Amblyraja radiata; assembly: GCF_010909765.2. Lineage (NCBI taxonomy): Eukaryota > Metazoa > Chordata > Chondrichthyes > Rajiformes > Rajidae > Amblyraja > Amblyraja radiata. The sequence goes on along the minus strand of NC_045957.1, from coordinate 132,060,802 downwards.
TGACTTCTTCTGGGGAATGCTGCTTAATAATAAGGCTGAGGCGGTGGATGCTGAGCTTTTCTCGGACTCTGGTGACTCTGATGGTTCAAACTCCCAAGGACAAACATTCGCTCTATTAATAGAAAGTTGCTGCTGGCTGCCACTTGATGTTAAGAACTCTGGCATGGGCCCTTTCTCCTGTTCATCTCCCAAGGCTTCTCCTTTCTTGCCCTCCCCTTTCACATACTGACTTTTCTCTGAGGCATCGCTCGCCATTTCACTGAAGTCCCAGGGGCAAACTTCAATAACCTTGCCGACATTGTTTGTGTGGATATCTTTTTCAATGCAAATATTTTCAGGCTGGTGAGTTACAGGTTTCCTACCTTCTTCAAGGGTTGATTGTGGCTCCTCAAGGTCCCAGTGACACACTTCAGCTCTCTCAGTGTTGCCTTGTGACGTCTGATTTGATTTGGTGATATTATCCACCTTCTTGTGTTTGTTGGCGTTCACATTGGGATGGGAGCTGTGAATATTTTGGGATTCCACTGGTGCAATAGACACATGCTTTTGAACTCTTGATTCTGAAGGAGTAGAAGGCTGATCTTGGAGTTCCCATGGACAGACCTCAGCTATGTCAAATTCATCGCTCAGTAAAGGGTTTGTTGCATCTATGGGACTCCCCATAGATTGACTGTCAGGAGGTTGTTTCATAATTCCAGCTTTTGGGGCTCTTTTTGATTCCTCAGTTGTCAGAGAGTGGCTCAAGGAATTTTTTGGTTGGGCTGTTCCCATTTCATTGTTATCCATTGAGGCATGGCCTTTGTTGGTGTTTTTACTTCTCTGCTGAACTTTAATTGCCCTTGTGTGCTCCTCCATGCTCTGCGCCTTGCCTGTTATTCCCAAGGTCTTTTCCTTTGCACTGGCCATGACACTGAGAGATTTCTGTAACATAGCTGTTCTTCGGTGCAAGGGTTTCTTATCTGAGCTTAAGTTATGTGCGCTGGCAGACTTGCAGACGAGAGGGACCGATTCTGTGGAAAGATCATCCGCCTTTTTGACCAACTTCTGCCCCATTAGGGAATCAAGCAGTCCAGCTTCTGTGCTGGAAACATCTACCCTGTCTGCGTCAGAGATGCTCGTATCTTCATCTTGGTCTCTCATGTGGTCATAGCTGCTGAGAGATTTCTGCAACAGCAATGCTTTATTTTTCATGGAGTCTTCTTTGGCTTTCAGACTAGACCCAGTGGGATCAAATGGGTTCCTCCTACCAATGCTGATGCTGTTTCTGGCCAAAGCAGGGTCCATGTGTTCCTTGTCGTCCCGGCTGCACTGCCTGCTCACTGTCTCTGGGATCTCAGTGATCCGCCTCATTATCGATCGCCCCAAGCCTTTCTTGGAGCTTCTCTTCTTTTGCAGGTGGGGGTTGTTGGTTGTCATCTTTTTCCTTTTGTAGATCTCTAGCTGCGCATACAGTTTCTTCAGCTCATCCTGCGAAAAGAAAAATTATGAAATATGAGAATAAAATGCACTAAATACCACATACTGTACAGTTATGTGTAAAATGGTAAATGGTAGGGAATTGAAGAATGCAGGTGAACAGTGGGATCTGGGAATAACTGTGCACAGTTCCCTGAAGGTGGAATTTCATGTAGATAGGGTGGTAAAGAAAGCTTTTGGTGTGCTGGCCTTTATAAATCAGAGCATTGAGTATAGAAGTTGGGATGTAATGTTAAAATTGTACAAGGCATTGGTGAGGCCAATTCTGGAGTATGGTGTACAATTTTGGTCGCCTAATTATAGGAAGGATGTCAACAAAATAGAGAGAGTACAGAGGAGATTTACTAGAATGTTGCCTGGGTTTCAGCAACTAAGTTACAGAGAAAGGTTGAACAAGTTAGGGCTTTATTCTTTGGAGCGCAGAAGGTTAAGGGGGGACTTGATAGAGGTTTTTAAAATGATGAGAGGGATAGACAGAGTTGACGTGGAAAAGCTTTTCCCACTGAGAGTAGGGAAGATTCAAACAAGGGGACATGACTTGAGAATTAAGGGACAGAAGTTTAGGGGTAACTTCTTTACTCAGAGAGTGGTGGCTGTGTGGAATGAGCTTCCAATGAAGGTGGTGGAGGCAGGTTCGTTTTTATCATTTAAAAATAAATTGGATAGTTATATGGATGGGAAAGGAATGGAGGGTTATGGTCTGAGCGCAGGTATATGGGACTAGGGGAGATTATGTGTTCGGCACGGACTAGAAGGGTCGAGATGGCCTGTTTCCGTGCTGTAATTGTTATATGGTTATATGGTTATATAGTTCTGGATCAGCGCAATATTTTACATCTCTTTCCAGAAAACTGTAGTTGTCACGCACAAATGAAATCAATGACAAATTGAAGTAATCAATAATTTTACTCGTTAATTCAAATTACACTGACGAACTGGTGCAGTATTGACTTAACCTTTGTTTACTTACATTACCAGCCTTTCTCAAGGAATCATAGAATTCTATTTCTACATCTTGAAAAGCGGCCCTTTGGCCTATTGAATCTATGCTAGCCATCAAGCAACCATTTACTGATCCTACACTAATTGCACTTTATTCTCCCCACATTCCTATCATCCACCGCCAGAATCTACAACTCACCTACAAACGAGGGGCAAACCACAGTGGCTAATTAACCCACTGAACTACCCTTCTTTTGTATGTGGGAGGAAACCAGATCGTGCAGTAGAAATTCACATCATCACAGGGAGAAAGTGCAAACTCCACACAGAGAACAGTGAAGGTCAGGATAGAACCCCGGCCACTGGAGCTCTGCCAGCTGCACCACCGCACCCTCTCCTATGCATTTCACTCAGCTTCTTGGAAAAATGTAACATTTTCATTAAAACATACTCACAGGCCACTGCCATGTGAGGGCTGGCTGGGAGGGGGAATTGTGAGCAGGAAAAATGAGGTCTGATGTGGGCTGGGGTGTGGTTGGGGTCACAGGGGCTATACGAGTGTCGGGGTGGTGGCAGCTGTGTTTTTAATGGATGGCTTGATGGCCCAGTGAAATCCCTCTCTGTCTCTTGACCATAAGGATTGTGTGGAGATACCTCACCTTCTTTAAGCTGCCAGATCTCTCAAGACTTTAGAAACCTAGCTGTCAGTGGTTAAAATCAGTTGAATTTTAATTCCCAATTACAATTACAATCTACTTTTGTCTTCCTATTATATCAATTTAACATGACACTAATTCATACAAAGGAGTCTGAAAAAGGGTCCCAACTAGAAACATCGCCTATCCACGTTCTCCTGAGATGCTGCCTGATCCGCTGAGATACTCCAGCACTCTGTTTCTTCCCTCAAAAGGTAATACTACAGTCTTTCTATATTAATTGATCAGCAAATCAAATAATAAGCTTCACCATTCATCTCAGGGAGAAGATGCTGCCTGACCTGCTGAGTTACTTCAGTATTTTGTGTCTATGCACAAGACCAACTCTAAACTGGGGCTTTGCTGTTCAGGCAGAAATTATCCTATCCTGTAACAATTCTTGTCACTTGATCACTCAAGCTTCTTTGTCTATAGTGCAAAAATTGTCAAACATGTAGAAATTTGTCTATGTTTCTATGTTTCTAAATGTCACAGCATACTTTGGTCCACTTACCATGTCACACCACTACCATCAATGTCACTTCACCAGCTAATTGAATTCCATACCCACTTTAAAATCAAACAAGCGCATCCTAATGTTTGCAGGGTGAATGAAATCCCAATTATGAAGGGAACTTTGACGGGTAAAGTTAAGGAATTTTACCCTGATATCATCAGGATCCAGGCTGTGCTCACTCCAGGCCGAGGTAATGCTGCTGTTCAAGTAGGACCCCGATCGGCCCATGTCCAACTCATCTTCGTAGGCCTCTGTTGCTATGTCATCCCTGGGGTTGATGCCCGCTTGAAGAAACTAGGGGAGAAATGAAAGGATCACAATTGGATGGCATCAAACTATCACAGCTGAGACCTAAAGGTAGACCCTTTACCACATTGCATTTTCCAACCAGTTTTATTAGGGTCCAGCCTTCAATACCCAGAACACCTGCAGGCTTCAATCTATGAACTATAATTCATTTTTTTGTCATAGGACTACAAACAGCAAAGATATATTTTTGGATTGGTAAAGTAGATAAGATAATTATATGCTCACTTCAGGTCACAAATGTTAACAAATACCACTGAGCCCCACTTGCCTGAACTGATCTATATACTTCCAAACCTTTCCTATTCATGTGCCTGTCTAATTGTGCCACCTCAATCATGTCCACTGGCAGTTTGGTCCTTATAGGTGTCATTATGTGAAAAAGTTGTCCCTCAGGTCCCTCTCACTCTTAACCTATGCCCTCTAGTTTGACTCATAGAGTCATGGAGTGTATATGACATGGAAGTAGGCCTATTAGCCCAACTCGCCCATGCCGACCAAGATGCTACATTTACACCTGTGCCACCTGCCCACATTTAGCCCAGATCTCTCTAAATATTTCCTATCCATGAACTTGTCCAAATGTCCTTTAAATGTTATTACAGTACATCCCTCAACTACCTCCTCTGGCAGCTGGTTCCATATACCCACTGCCCACACCCCTCTCACGTTAAACCCTGGTTCTTGATTCCCCTACTCTGGGTAATAGACTGTGTATTTACCCAATCTATTCCCCTCATGAACATATACATCTCCATATGATCACCTCTCATCCTCCTGAGCTCCAAGGAAATATAGTCCTAGCTTGCTCAACCTCTCCCAATAGCTTAGGCTCACGAGTCCTGCAACATTCTCGTAAATCTTCTCTGCACCCTTAACAACATCTTCCTATAACAGGGTGACCAAACCGAACACAATTCTCCATATGCTGCATCACCAATGTCTTACTGTAACATAACATCCCAACTTCTATACTCAATACCCTGACTGATGAAGGCCAATATACCGAAAGTCTTCTTTACCACCCTATCTACTGGTGACACCACTTTCAAGGAACCATGTTACTGCATTCCTGGATTCCTCTGCTCTACAATGCTCCCCAGGATCCTGCCATTCACTGCGAAAGTCTTGCCCTGCTTTGACTTGCCAAAGTGCAACGTCTCACACTCACTTATCTGCACTAAAATTTATTAACCATTCCTCAGCCCACTTGCGCAATTGATCGATCCTTCTCTAATTTCTGATCGTCATCTTCACAACTACAATACCGCCCACTTTAGGTTCATCTGCAAACATGCCATCTATATTCTCATTTAAATCATTGACATAAATCACAAACAGCAATGGGCCCACCACCGATCCCTGAGGCACAGCACTAATCACAGGCTTCCAGTCTGAAAACCAACTTCTACTTTCACCTTCTGCTCCCTTCCATGAAACCAATATTCTGTCCAGAGATGTTGCCTCACCCACTGAGTTTCTCCAACATTTTTGTCTACCTTCGATTTTCCAGCATCTGCAGTTCCTTCTTAAACAAACTCTCTGTCCAGTTGGCTAGCTCTACCTGGATCCCATGCAATCCAATCTTCCAGAGCAGCCTATCATGTGGAAACTGATCAATTGGCTTGCCAACGTCTAACCTACTTTGTGGAAAGACTCCGCCCATTCACCATATCTATGCCTTACAAATGATATAAAACTATAAGGTCATCCATCAGCCTTCTATCCTCCAGGGGAAAAGGTCTGAGACTCCCTGGTCTCTCATTATAACTCAAATCTTCCAGACCAGTAATATCCTTGTATTTTCTTTTTGTACCCTTTCCAGATAAATGACATCCTTCCTATTGTAAGGAGTCAAGAACTGCACATATGTCTAAATTTGGCCATACCAACGTATTGTCATGCTTAGGTTTCTCAATTGTACAACCACCTTTAGGACCCTACCAACTATTGTGTAAGTCCTGCCCTGTCTTGTTTTACCTAAATGCAGCATCTTGCATTAATCTGAATTAAACTCTATCTGCCATTCCTTGGTCCATTTCCCCAGTTGGTCAAGATTCCATTGAGATTTTAGATAACCTCCTTCACTGTCTATTATACCACCAATTTTAATGTCATCCACATATCATAACGATTGGTGATATCTCTGTAGCAATGGGACCTCTAGCAGAGTTCTACACCAGAGAAAACAAGGAAAATTTCTTAAGAATCAGAGGGAACATTAGGAGGTAGGGACCATAATATTGTCAGTTTTAATCTACAATTGGAGAAGGAGAAGGGTAGCTCGGAGGTGTCAGTGTTACAGTTGAATAAAGGGGACTATGGGGCCAAGAGGGAGGAACTGGCCAAAGCTGACTGGAAAGATACCCTAGCAGGGATGACAGTGGAACAACAATGGCAGGTATTTCTAGGAATAATACAGAAGGTGCAGGATCAGTTCATTCCTAGGAGGAAGAAAGATTCCAAGGGGCGTAAGGGGCGTAAGGGGCGACCGTGGCTGACAAGGGATGTCAGGGACAGTATAAAAATAAAAGAGAAGAAGTACAACGTAGCAAAGATGAGCGGGAAGCAAGAGGATTGGGTAATGTTTAAAGAGCAACAGAAGATAATTATCAAAGACAATACGGGGAGAAAAGATGAGGTATGAAGGTAAGCTAGCCAAGAATATAAAGCAGTATAGTAAAAGCTTCTTTAGGTATGTGAAGAGGAAAAAATTAGTTAAGACCAAAGTTCGACCTTGAAGACCGAAAAAGGTGAATTTATTATGGGGAACAAGGAAATGGAAGATGAGTTGAACAGGTACTTTGGATCCGTCCTCACTAAGGAGGACACAAACAATCTCCCTGATATAGTAGTGGCCAGAGGATCTGGGGTGACGGAGGAACTGAAGGAAATCCACATTAGGCAGGAAATGGTGTTGGGTAGACTGATGGGACTGAAGGCTGATAAATCCCCAGGGCCTGATGGTCTGCATCCCAGGGTACTTAATGAAGTGGCTCTAGAAATCATGGATGCATTGGTGATAATTTTCCAATGTTCTATAGACTCAGGATCAGTTCCTGTGGATTGGAGGGTAGCTAATGTTATCCCACTTTTTAAGAAAGGCAGGAGAGAGAAAACAGGGAAGTATAGACCAGTAGGCTTGACATCGGTGGTGGGGAAGATGCTGGAGTCAATTATAAAAGATGAAATAGCCGCACATTTGGATAGCAGTAACAGGTTCGGTCCGAGTCAGCATGGATTTACGATGGGGAAATCATGCTTGACTAATCTTCTGGAATTTTTTCAGGATGTAACTAGGAAAATGGACAAGGGAGTGCACTACAGTGGATGTAATGTACCTGGACTTTCAGAAAGCATTTGATAAGGTGCCACATAGGAGACTAGTGGACAAAATTAGGGCACATGGTATTGGGGGTAGAGTGCTGATATAGATAGAAAATTGGTTGGCAGACAAGAAACAAAGAGTAGGGATTAACGGGTCCCTTTCAGAATGGCAGGCAGTGACTAGTGGTGTACCGCAAGGCTTGGTGCTCGGACTGCAGCTAATTACAATATGCATCAATGATTTGGATGAAGGGATTCAAAGTACAATTAGCAAATTTGCAGTTGACACAAAGCTGGGTGGCAGTGTGAACTGTGAGGAGGATGGTATGAGAATGCAAGGTGACTTGGACAGGTTGGGGGAGTGGGCAGATGCATGGCAGATGAAGTTTAATGTGGATAAATGTGAGGTTATCCACTTAGGTATCAAAAACAGGAAGGCAGATTACTATCTAAATGGCGTCAAGTTGGGAAAAGGGGAAGTACAACGGGATCTGGGGGTCCTTGTTCATCAGTCTATGAAAGTAAGCATGCAGGTACAGCAGGCAGTGAAGAAATCGAATGGCATGTTGGCCTTTATAACATGAGGAGTCGAGTACAGTATCAAAGAGGTCCTTCTGCAGTTATATAGGGCCCTTGTGAAACCACACCTGGAGTATTGTGTGCAGTTTTGGTCCCCTAATTTGAGGAAGGCCATTCTTGCTAATGAGGGAGTGCAGCGTAGGTTTACAAGGTTAAATCCCGGGATGGCGGGACTGTCACATGCTTAGAGAATGGAGCGGCTGGACTTGTACACTCTGGAGTTTAGAAGGATGAGAGGGAATCTTATTGAAACATATAAGATTGTTAAGGGTTTGGACACGCTAGAGGCAGGAAACATGTTCCCGATGTTGGGGGAGTCCAGAACCAGGGGCCACAGTTTAAGAATAAGGGGTAAGCCATTTAGAACGGAGACGAGGAAACACTTTTTCTCACAGAGAGTTGTGAGTCTGTGGAATTCTCTTCTTCAGAGGGCGGTGGAGGCCGGTTCTCTGGATGCTTTCAAGAGAGAGCTAGATAGAGCTCTTAAAGATAGTGGAGTCAGGAGATATGGGGAGAAGGCAGGAACGGGGTATTGATTAGGGATGATCAGCCATGATCACATTGAATGGCGGTGCTGGCTCGAAGTCCTACTCCTGCACCTATTGTCTATTGTCTATTGGAACAGAAAAACTTTGTGGACCATCGCCTGTGTCAGTTCTCCCTACACTGAGTTACTACATGTCCTCATTGTATGCTGCCTTGTGCCCACTGACCTTGATGCCATGAGAACGTAAGAAATAGGGGAGGGAGCAGGTCTTTTGAACCATCATACTTGCTCCACCACTCACCACAATCATGGTTGATCTTCTATCTCAATGCTATTTCCCTGCACTATCCCTATATTCCTTGATTTCTTTAATATCCAGAAATCCATTGATCTTTCTTTTGAATGAACTCAACAAATGATCCTCCACATCCCTCTGGGGTTGAGATTTCCAAAGATTCGTCAGGTTTTGAACGCAGAAATTCCTACTCATCTCAGCCCTCTATGACCTTTAAAAAAAAATTCACCCCTGATTCTAGACTTTCCTGCACTCAGCACAACAACAATTGTGTTTCAATAAATTAATTTCAAGATTTTTGGTCTCTTCTCATTCTTTGAAATACCGTAGAATATAGTCCCAATCTATTCAATCTCATGTGGCAAACCCGCATCCCTGGAATCAGTCAAGTGAATCATTATTCACTCTGTAGAAAGTACCCTGGCTGTGAGGAAAGCAAAACAGTTCACCGTTATCAAAATTGTCTCACAAAGGGCCAATATAATTGCAGGAAGAAATCTTTTTATTGCTGTGCTTCAATCTCTCATAATAAATCATTTCCCCTGACATCAAGTGGAAGACAACCTCAGATATTAAAATTAGGCCTGACAGTTCAAATTGGCTCATCCTCATGAGATTTCAGACCACTGGATGTGCAGATGTTCCAAGCCAAATCATACAACACTCAATGCAACATTTCTGCAGTCTGGACCCTGTTGCATTATTCATCAAAATGATGTAAATCAACAAGTAACATTGAATTCAACAATTTTCGATAACCAGCCTTGCCACGTTGTATCGGAACTGGCCCTTCATCAAAACAGTAACTTGCTGAGAGAGGAAGCAAATGAGATAAATGTTTCAAAGGTTCAATGGTTGTACAGTGAAATAAATGTTTTGCATATGGCTCCGCAAGACTATCCCCGTACATAAGCATAATCGTCCCGGTTAGTACAGAATGGACAGAACAGCCCACTGAGTCCATCTGTGTGAAAGTTTGCAAGGTAACAATTTACAACATCAATATACAGTAGCATCACAGCTTCAACAATATGCTTGTGGAGGCAAAAGGGATTGCAAATGCTGGAATCTGGAGCCAATAAAGAGAGAGCTTTGGAGGAACTCAAAGGGTCAGAGCATCTGCAGAGGGAAATAGATGGTCTATGTTAGAGATGTCAGAGGCATCAGAGCAAGCTGAATCTGGTGGAGAAGAAATAGTGTCAGTCGGGGGCGGTATGTGTATTTCTTTGTACGTATATTCTGTGTAAGTGTATCCTGGTTTTATGCAAGATTGATATTTGTGGCGTTACGAGTTTAATGATGGGTCAGGGTAAGTGGAAGATAGGATGCGAGTGTTTAGCATTTGTTCGAGTTAATTAATTGTCTATAGTTTCCTTTATTTAGATACTGGTAGCATAGGTGGTGAGAGCGGATATTGAGGGGGGTCAACTAACTGTTGAGTCTTCCTGAGGTATCGTGGGCCTAACTCAACAAAACACCATTGAAGGGAGGTGCCCACTTGATAACCACAATTATATACTTGCATGTACATGATTCATTTTTTAATGTGCTTGTTAGCATGTAGGTCCCTGATTATTGCATATGGAGTTAGTTGCTGTCCTTAGCATAAGTTGGTATAATCAGTTTGGTTTTCTTGGTTGAGCGCTGATCCTGGTGTTATAGTAGGTATGCTACTATACTTACCTTCAGTGGCGCTGCAATTCTGCCACTGGCCGTGAGCGATTTTGGCGCCTTTGAGGGTGGGGGGGGGGGGGGGGGGGGGGCGGGGTTAAAACGTGTTTTTTTCCTACCTTGTCCTGGATTATATTTGGTTGGAGTGCAAGCTTTTGCTGAAGAATCGTTCCGACGGGCGTTCTGTGTATTTTTTTTTTAATCGCCCGACAAGTTCAGCATTGGAGTAATTTTAAAATCAGCTTCTAAAGCCGTCAACGCCGACAACTGGGACGGATTTCAGGTACGGGACAGGTAACAGAAAGATATTTATTTTATGTATAAAAGTGGTCCTTAAGATGCATTTAATTCCCATTTTAAACGGTGATTTAGTCCCCATACGAACCAGCAGTATTTTTCCTGCCGATATGGGGTATAAATTCACCGCAAACCGCAACGTTCCAAATGATTGCGTTCCAGAAAAACCCACTCGCAGGATGATTTAAATGGCCATTAATTTACAGGTATTAATCATTAAATTCCTTCCATTTGGCCTATAAATCCATGACAATGAGATTTAAAAATTATGTTATATTGTGAATTATTGTGTTATATTGTGAACGTTATTTGGACACTTAGGCTATTTAAAAATGTTAAGCTATTCTTAAGAAATTGATAGATGTTTAGATCTAGTAATTGAATTTTGTAATTAGCTACAATTAGGTAACTAACTAATTATATGCTTTAATTTCATCTAAGTAAGATTGTTTCATATTTGTTTCAGAATGCTTCAATCTATAATAACTGAACATTTCTTTCAGTTCTCTTAATTTTTTTTTTTTTTTTAATAATGTTTTATTAGAGGCATTTGCATATCATAATCCAAACCGGTACAGACTTTGTTTAGCGATTACATATTAAGTATCCAGGTTTCCAGGGACCCAGTTACCAAAGTAGCTGGGATCCTCCTTTATCGGTTACATATTAACATTGCCTCTAATTATTTATTTATTTATATTTATAGATAGAAAAAAAGAAAGAAAGAAAGAAAGAAATTAGAAAAATTGAATAAACTATCAATAATACAACTTGGGAGATAGGTCTGTAGGTCAGAGAACATAACTATTCATCTAGTCCTGGGTTCAGGCTTCAGTCCGGCCTCCGTGCCGGTCTGATCTACCCCTTCTAGTAATCTATAAATGCAGACCATATTCTAATAAATAATTCTGGTTTGTCAATTAAGACATATCTAATTTTTTCCAAATGTAACGTCTCCGACATCTCTATAATCCACATTGTTGGGCCTTTCCAAAATTTTAATATCAATTTTTTCCCAATTAATATACTGTAATGAAGGAAATGTCTTTGGTTTATTGTGAGTTTTAGGTAATGTTCTGATATGCCCAATATTATTAATTTAGGGTCGGGATCCATTTGGATATTAACGACTACAGAATTCTCTTAATTTTTAAGAAAGTTATGGGCTTTTGACTGTCCTCGATCACAGCTTTTGTGTTAAGTCAATGGAAAAGCAATAGGGAACAAGATGCTAATTTCCGAGTATGAAAATGGCCATAACGTTTTTAATACTGAAGATATGAAAGTGAATTAGGTGTCAAATTAAACTTATTTATCTGATGAGATAAATTGCAGACTAGATTTTTTAAATCTCAAAATTTTGTAACATTGCTAGTTATAGCACAAATACTTTTGTGTTTTAATTGTAATCTGTCACGACCTTCATCAGCGCATGGGTATGCAGGGAATGGAGAGATATGGATCACATGCAGGCAGAAGGGATTGGTTTAGCTTGGCATCGTTCAGCACAGATATTGTGGGCAGAAGGGTCTTTTGCTGAGCTGTTCTATTAACACTAAATGATGCTGTTGTTTTTTTGCAGTAAAGGAGGAGTATACTGTTTGCCCAAGAGAATAAAAATGCAAACAAATTGCAGCATTTAGGATCACAGATGTTGACCCCCGGACGTATGAGTTTATCAGACAGATTAATGGAAGCAAGTTTGTTCACAAAATTAGGCCATGTTTTCCTCACAATTACAAATCCTCCAGTGTGTGGTCTGTGTTCTCCCAGAATTAACATACCCCCTGGGTCACATTCCGAAACTGGCATCTCTTCTAATCGATCCACATCTTTATCACACCAGTTGCCATTCATGCATTGCAAATGGCACTCTACGTGACCTGATTTAATTAATTGCTATTTTGTACTTCGCACAAGATAGCTGCTTGGAATTGAAATGGAATATCTGTAATGGTCACAAACTTTACCTCTTTTGAGTGCTTCTGTTTCCTTCTACATTAAACTCTGTCACACACGTGACCACCATGGACCTTGTGGAAAGTTGCCAGCAGGAATTGGCTAAAGATGGAGAAGCAGAAGGTTGAATCCATTGCTGACTTTGGCTGGAAAGGTTCATTCCCACAAAAGCCATACAAACTTTCTTGAACCAGCTAAAACCTGCAAAGTACCAAACTGAAACTCATCGGTCACTTTTCTCCATATGCCCTGGCAGTTTCTTTCATTGATTGATGTTGATGGATTGAAAGACACAGCATGGAAACAGGTCCTTTTGACGCACTAAAGGGCCTGTCCCACGAGCATGCGACTGCATGCGGCAAGCGCGACCCAGGGCCTGTCCCACAAGCATGCGACTGCATGCGGCAAGCGCGACCCAGGGCCTGTCCCACGAGCATGCGACTGCATGCGGCAAGCGCGACCCAGGGCCTGTCCCACGAGCATGCGACCGCATGCGGCAAGCGCGACCAAACCGGAAGCGGGGGCCGCGCGGAAGTCAAGTGATCCCCGTACAGGGCCGGTCCCACAAGCACGTGACTGCATGCGGCGAGTGCGACCAAACCGGAAACGGGGGCCGCGCGGAGGTCGAGTGATCCCGTACGAGTTGACGTGAAGTTCGAGCGAAGTCGAGGCGGTGCGTACGGCCTCAATGCGGCTGCGGGCCGGCAGGCTGTTGCCGCGCGGAATTTTTGGACAGTGTCAGTTTTTCAGAGACCGATGTGGCCAGCCATTGACCACCCGTTCACACTAGTTCTATCTCGTTCCACATTCTCATCCACTCTCTACACACTAGGGGCAATTTAGAGAGGGCAATTAACCTACAAAAACGCACGTCTTTTAATGTAGAAGGAAACAGAAGCACCCGGAGGAAACCTACGCCATTACAGGAAGGACATGCAAACTCTACACAGACAGAACTCAAGGTCAAGATCAAACCCATGTCTTGGGCGCTGTGAGGCAGCAGCTCTACCAGTTGTGTCACCATGTCATCCATTCCTAGATCTCTGTAGGCCCCCTTCCTGAAATGTGCCTGTATGCAGTCCCTGATCAAATGTCAATGTTCCACTAATCCATCAAATCACGTGCACAGTAACATCCATCCAGGATATCACCACTATGTCAGGCTTGGGTAGGACTTGATATTTTACCTTGCATGCTAACCATCATTCTTATCCTTGAGAAACAAGAGACGGCAGATGCTGGAATTTTGAACAAAAACTAATAACTCAATGGACTAGGCGGCCCAACCCGAACGAGAAACGTTGTCTGCCGATTTCCCTCCAAAAATGCTGCCTGACCTGCAGACTTCCTCCAGCTGCTTGTTTTATGCTCTTCATTATGATCATCCTGCCCTGTCAACACTAGAGGGTGCTGCTGCTCTGTTTACTTTCTCCTCCCCGTCCACTTCTTGAGGAGGTATTGCAAGAAATATTTCATTCATGCTTTTAGAGAAGTTTATCTCCTTAGCCAAATGACCATAAAGAAGTATTTTAAATTGTAGCCATGCATTTTACTCCTCAGGCCCCGAGTCAAATAATGAAACAATAGCGAGAGACTAATGCGGTAAAAGGGGGATGGATGGAGGGCCACAAGATGTAGAGAAATGGGAACCAAAGGAGAAATGAAAAGGGAGATGGAAGGGAATAAGACAGCACCTGCTGAGAGAGGAAATCATAAAAGGGAACAATGAAAGAAGTTTTCAAAAGTGGCTCAAATATAGAGGTGAGAGGAGCCCTTCACCAATCAACCTTGAAGGTGCTCCTGAAAAAGATTCCTATTCTCAATCACACTGCTGTTTAAATATGTTGATAAATTGACGGATGTCTGCGACATGCCATAGGTTTTATCTGACTTGGATATTAAGTCAAATTTTCAACAACAACATTTTTTTTTAACAGATAAAGAACCTCCGAGCTTTCCATATCCTTGGTCCCTCAAAGCCCTTCCTTGTGTGTCCTTAGGCACTGACCACCCAACCTAATGATTATGGGATTGGCAGTGCCATGTCATCCTAGCTGCCCACCTATGTAATGTAATTGGAAATTCTGCTCTAGGCTCCCATCAATGTAAATTTTCATACTACTCTTTGGAGCCCGTGGTGCAATCATTATTGCCGTCTTACTATAGAATCATACAGCACGGAAACAGGCCCTTCAGCCCAGCTTTCCCATGCCGACCAATGTGCCCCATCCATACTAGTCCAATCTGCCCGTGTTTGGCCCATATCCCTCTCAGCCTTTCTTATCCATGTACCTGTCCAAATGTATTTTAAAGGGTGTTACAGTTTCTGCCGCAACTACCTCCTCTGGCAGCTCATTACTGTACAATGCATAGCGCTGAGATCTGTGCCAAGGTAATGGGTTCAAGCCTTACAGTGGTCTGGGTCAATTTTCAGCAAGAGACTCGGAAGTGGCAGGAGGGAGTTCTGTGATCGGCTGTAAGGTAAGCTCTTGGGAGTTTCTTTTGTTCCCTTTCAGCAGTGGCAGAAATCCCGGGGGGCCAGGGGGGACACGTCCCCCCTTTGTTTTGAGAGGTGGGGGACGATCCCCCCCATTTTTTGTAATCCGGATTTTAAAACCCGGTGAAATCTCCGCTTTCCGCGAGACAGTGGGGGTGGGACTGATGATCGAGGGCGCCGACTGGACGAGAGAGACGTCGGTCAGCAGGCAATGGGGGCAGGACATGATGATTCAGCGCGATGATTGGAGGAGGGAGACGTGCCCAGGTCATAGGGTCACAATGGCAGCCCTGGACACCAAAGATCCTATAGCATCTTTGCTGGACACAGATCTGTGTCTCATCCGCTGCCAGGATCGATCCCGGCTGGCTCTCCGATGCTGCAATCACTGCCGAATCCCCACTGGACCATCCCCGTCCCCACCGAAGTGCTCTCCCCCGGGGGTGGCCAGAGATGTCGGGAGTCAGACGGGCCCCTAGGCCCATAGCCAGTGCTGAGAAGCAGCGCTAAACCCGGCTCAACTCTGCCTCTCCTGCCGGGTTAACCTACAGCCCTGCCTGGACTTAAGGGAAATATGGCCCAGGCTTACAGCCAGTGCAGAGAAGCAGCACTAGCTCCACGACTCTGCACTGGTATTCCATCAGTCCAGGCAGGGCTGTAGGTTAACCTGGCGAGACAGGCAGAGTTGAGCTGCATGTAGCGCTGGATTGAACTGTAATTACCGTTCACAGGGCCCACGGCAGAAGCCTTCGAAGCTTTGCGTGTGTGTGTGAGTGTGCGCATGCACGCGCGGCCGCCAAAAATTGTGTCCCCCCTGTCCCCCGGTCTCCTCCATATTTAGATAGCGATTTCCGTCACTGCCTTTCAGGAGCGGTTAGTTTAAAAGCGAGCCCGACCAGCTAGGAACACATTCCTTCAAGCTCGGGAGCAGCAGGACGGAGTTCGGTGATTGGCTGTAAGGTAAGCTATTCGCAAATTGGTTAATTGGTGAAGTGACAAATTGGGCAAGTTATCAGCCAATATAAGCAAGGTTTGCTGTCGGGGAGTGACTTGTCGAGGGAAATGCCTTGTGAGAAAAATGCGAGTCTTTAGCTCCAGAGTCTTCGGCTATGAAGCTGAGGAGAGGAGACTATGCAAAAAGCTGGAGAGGACGGGACTTGGTGAACACATAGAAACATAGAAAATAGGTGCAGGAGGAGGCCATTCGGCCCTTCGAGCCAGCACCACCATTCATTGTGATCATGGCTGATCGGCCCCAATCAATAACCCGTGCCTGCCCTCCCCATATCCCTTGATTCCACTAGTCCCTAGAGCTCTATCGAACTCTCTCTTAAATCCATCCAGTGACTTGGCCTCCACATGATGGGTAATATGTGGCAGTGTGATGCTTGCAGGATGTGGGAGGCCAGGGACACCGATGGAGCCTCTGGCTGCTACTACTGTAGCACGTGTGTCCAGATTCAGCTCCTGAAGGACTGTGTTGGGGCACTGGAGAAGCAGCTGGATGACCTCAGGGCCATTCGGGAAAATGAGAGTTTCCTGGACAGGACCTACAGTGAGGTGGTTACGCCGAGGATATGGGAAGAACGAAGATGTGTGACTGAGAGAAAGGGTGGTAACCGTGGACTGCAGGAGACCCAGGTGGCTGTGCCTAATGAAAACAGGTACGCCCTCTTGGGAACTGTCGGGGGAGACGATGTTTCCAGTCCGAGCGGTGGACACGTCGGTGGCTCCAATCCTAGAGATGGGACTCGACCGGCGAGACCGACGTCGGGCAGAGCTATAGTGGTGGGTGACTCCATTGTCCGAGGAGCAGACAGGAGATTCTGTGGCGGCAGATGAGATGCGAGGATGGTCTGTTACCTCCCTGGTGCCAGGGTTCAGGATGTCACGAGCTGAATTCAGAACATCCTCGAGAGGGAAGGTCAACAGCCGGCAATAGTTGTGTACGTAGGCACAAATGACATCGGGAAGAAGAGGAAGGAGATTCTGCAATGTGAGTTCAGAGAGTTATGAAGAAGACTGAAAAGCAGGACTTCTAGGGTGGTTATCTCTGGATTGCTCCCAGTACCACGTGCTAGTGAGAACAGGAACAGGGAGATAGGGGATCTGAATGTGTGGCTGAGGGGCTGGTGCAGGGAGCAAGGATTTAGATTTATAGACCACTGGGATCTCTTCTGGGGTAGGAGTGACCTGTACAAAAGGGGACCAACTGGAGGGGGGACCAATGTTCTGGCAGGCAGGTTTGCTAAGGCTACACGTGTGGCTTTAAACTAAATAGTGGGGTGGAAGGATTGACAAATTGGGAATATAAAGATGGAGTTGAAGAGGAAGTGAGCACAGGAAAAGTTACAAAAGACTCTCGAATTAATGGGAAGGAAAGTTCGAGAAGGGATAAGAGAGTAAGGACAGGGCCAATAGGGACCGGTGTGAGAGGGGAGGTGAATACCGAGGTCAAAGTGTTGTATATGAATGCGCGAAGCATAAGAAATAAAGTGGACGAGCTTGAAGCTCAGTTAGAAATCAGTTAGAAATGATGTTGTGGGAATTACAGAGACATGGCTGCAAGAGGGCCAGGGCTGGGAACTGAATATTCAAGGATTTACATCCTATCGAAAAGACAGACTGGTGGGCAGAGGGGGTGGGGTAGCTCTGTTGGTGAGGAATGAAATTCAGTCCCTTGCAAGGGGTGACATTGAAACAGGAGATGCAGAGTCAGTATGGATAGAACTAAGGAATTGTAAGGGTAAAAATACCCCAATGGGACTTATCTACAGGCCCCCAAACAGTATCCTGGATATAGGGTGCAAGTTGAATCAGGAGTTAAAATTGGCATGTACTAAAGCTAATGCTACGGTTGTTCTGGGAGATTTCAACATGCAGGTAGACTGGGAAAATCAGGTTGGTACGGGACCCCAAGAAAGGGAGTTTGTGGAGTGCCTCTGTGATGGCTTCTTAGAGCAGCTTGTATTGGAGTTGACCAGGGAGAAAGCAATTCTGGATTTAGTGTTATGTAATGAACTGGATTTGATAAAGGAACTTGAGATTAAGGAGCCATTAGGAGGTAGTGACCAAAATATAACCATATAACCATATAACAATTACAGCACGGAAACAGGCCATCTCGGCCCTTCTTGTCCCGTGCCGAACACTTATTCTCCCCTAGTCCCATCTACCTGCATTCAGACCATAACCCTCCATTCCTTTCCCGTCCATATACCTATCCAATTTATTTTTAAATGATAAAATCGAACCTGCCTCCACCACTTCCACTGGAAGCTCATTCCACACAGCTACCACTCTCTGAGTAAATAAGTTCCCCCTCATGTTACCCCTAAACTTCTGTCCCTTAATTCTAAAATCATGTCCTCTAGTTTGAATCTTCCCTACTCTCAATGGATAAAGCTGTCAACTCTGTATATCCCTCTCATCATTTTAAAGACCTCTATCAAGTCCCCCTTAACCTTCTGCGCTCCAAAGAATAAATACCTAACTTGTTCAACCTTTCTCTGTAACTTAGTTGCTGAAACCCAGGCAACATTCTAGTAAATCTCCTCAGTAGTCTCTCTAATATGGTCAGGTTTAATCTACAATTGGAGAGGGAGAAGGGTAAATCGGGGGTGTCAGTGTTACAGTTGAACAAAGGGGACTATGGAGCCATGAGGGAGGAGCTGGCCAAAGTTGACTGGAAAGATACCCTAGCAGGGTTGACAGTGGAACAACAATGGCTGGTATTTCTGGGAATAGTACAGAAGGTGCAGGATCAGTTCATTCCAAAGAGGAAGAAATATTCCAAGGGGAGTAAGGGGCGACCGTGGTTGATAAGGGAAGTCAGGGACAGTATAAAAATAAAAGAGAAGTACAACGTAGCTGAGATGGGCGGGAAACAAGAGGATTGGATAATGTTTAAAGAACAACAGAAGATAACTAAAAAGGCAATATGGGGAGGAAAGATGAGGTATGAACATAAGCTAGCCAAGAATATAAAGGGGGATAGTAAAAGCTTATTTAGATATGTGAAGAGGAAAACATTAGTTAAGACCAAAGTTGGACCCTTGAAGACTGAAAAAGGTGAATTTATTATGGGGAACACGGAAATGGCAGATGAGTTGAACAGGTACTTTGGATCCATCTTCACTAAGGAGGACACAAACAATCTTCCTGATGTACTAGTGGCCAGAGGATCTGTGGTGACGGAGGAACTGAAGGACATTCACATTAGGCAGGAAATGGTGTTGGGTAGACTGATGGGACTGAAGGCTGATAGATCCCTAGGGCTGATGGTCTGCATCCCAGGAAGTGGCTCTAGAAATCATGGACGCATTGGTGATAATTTTCCAATGTTCTATAGATTCAGAAACAGTTCCTGTGAAGTGGAGGGTAACTAATGTTATCCCACTTTTTAAGAAAGCCAGGAGAGAGAAAACAGGGAATTATAGACCAGTTAGACCGACATCGGTGGTGGGGATGATGCTGGAGTCAATCATGGGAAGCTAGTCTTGAAGGTTAGATTACATGGCATTCGCCAATTGGTTACAAAATTGACGGAAAGGAAAAAACACAGGGCAGTGTTCAGGTGTTATCACAGACTGGAGGGCTGTAAAAAGTGGTGAACCATAAGGGTTGGTGCCAAGTGCACTGTTCATTGTTTGTTCATTGTTTTTGAATGTAGGTGGTGTAATTAGTGAGTGTGCAAATGGCGTACACTTAGTGCAGTAGTTAACAACAAAGAAGATTACTTAAAATTACAACAGAATCTTAATCTCCCGGTCCAAGGAAGAGCAAAAGGAGTTTAAGTGTGACAAATGTGAGGTTTTGCATTTTAGTTTAGAGATACAGCACGGAAACAGGCCCTTTGGCCCACCATCCAACCGTCTGCACAGACCAACGACTCCCACACATTACTACTATCCTACACACATTAGGGACAATTTACCTACAAACCTGTACGTCTTTGGAGTGCGGGAGGAAACCGAAGATCTCAGAAAAAACCCACATGGTCACGGGGAGAACGTGCAAACTCCGTATAGACAGCACCTTTAGTCGGGTTTGAACCCGTGTCTCCGACACTGCAAACCCTGTAAGGTAGCAACTCTGCCGTGGTATAACAAACCAGGGCAGGTAATAAGAGGGTTATTACGGACTGGAGTAAATCCTGTCCTGGTATGACAAACCAGGGCAGGACTTACTCAGTAAATAGTAGAGTACTGGGGACTACGGCAGAGCAGAGAGGCCAAGGAGTGTAGGTACATAGTTCTATGAAGGTGGTGACACAGGTGAACAGGGAGATGAAGCAATTGTTTGGCATGCTTGCCTTTATCGGTCAGGGTTTTGAGTGTAGGAAATGGGATATGCTATGACTGCACAAGATGCTGGTAAGGCCACATGAATGAATGAATGAATGAATGAATGAATGAATGAATGAATGAATGAATGAATGAACAGGTTTATTGGCCAAGTATTCACATACAGGGAATTTGCCTTGGTGCTCCGCCCGCATTTGGAGTACTGTGCACAGTTAGGCATGAGTCATTAAACTGGAAAAGATTAATGAGAATGTTTCTGGGCCTGGAAGGTTTGAGTTATGAGGAGAGGCTTGATATACTGGCTTGTTTTTTGTCTGGAATGCTGGAGGTTGATGGGTGACCTTCTCAGTTTCAGTTTAGTTCATTGGCACATGTACCAAGGTACAGTGAAAAGCTTTTGCTGCATGCCAACCAGTTAGCAGGAAGCAGTATTTAAAATCGGGGGGCCTAGATTTGGTGACTCGGCCCATTCCCCCACCCCCCCCCCCCCCCCCATAGTAGTGTGAGGAACAACGTCTTCACACCGATGGTGGTGTGTACATGGAATGGGCTGTCGGGGGGAAGTGGCTGAGGTGGGTACAATTATGGCATTTAAAATACATCTGGACAGGTGCATGGAGCGGAAAGTTGTGGGCATTTAGAAACATACAAAAATAGGTGCAGGAGTAGGCCATTCGGCCCTTCGAGCCAGCACCGACATTCAATATGATCATGGCTGATCAACTAAAATCAGCACCCCATTCCTGCTTTTTCCCTATATCCCTTAATTCCTTTAGCCCTAATAGCTAAATTTAACTCTCTCTTGAAAACATCCAGTGAATTGACCTCTACGGCCTTCTGTGGCAGAGAATTCCACAGGTTCACAACTCTCTGGGTGAAGAAGTTTTTCCTCATCTCAGTCCTAAATGGCCTACCCTTTATTCTTAAATTGTGACCCCTGGTTCTGGACTCACCTAACATCGGGAACATTTTTCTTGCATCTAGCCTGACCAATCCTTTAAGACTTTTATATAGAAACATAGAAATTAGGTGCAGGAGTAGGCCATTCGGCCCTTCGAGCCTGCACCGCCATTCAATATGATCATGACTGATCATCCAACTCAGTATCCTGTACCTGCCTTCTCGCCATACCCCCTGATCCCTTTAGCCACAAGGGCCACATCTAACTCCCTCTTAAATATAGCCAATGAACTGGCCTCAACTACCTTCTGTGGCAGAGAATTCCAGAGATTCACCACTCTCTGTGCGAAAAATGTTTTTCTCATCTCGGTCCTAAAAGATTTCCCCCTTATCCTTAAACTGTGACCCCTTGTTCTGGACTTCCCCAACATCGGGAACAATCTTCCTGCATCTAGCCTGTCCAACCCCTTAAGAATGTTGTAAGTTTCTATAAGATCCCCCCTCAATCTTCTAAATTCTAACGAGTACAAGTCGAGTCTATCCAGTCTTTCTTCATATGAAAGTCCTGACATCCCAGGAATCAGTCTGGTATATGTTTCTATAAGAAACCCTCTCATCCTTCTACGTAAATCCCAGTCAATACAAATTTCTGGGCCAATGCAGGCAAGTGAGGCTAGTTTGGATGGCATAGACGAGTTGTGCTGAAGGGCCTGTTTCTGTTCAGTATATCTCTGTGACTATACTACAATTAAAATCCTTTTAATGTTTTGATAATTGTACCCTATTCTATCTATATCTGACATTGATACAAGTGGATAGGAAAAGACATGATGACAAAACATCTGAATTAGGCATAGAACATATTGAGGCATATTGTGATGAAATTAGAGTCTCAAATGCATGCATTTTCCAAATGTATGCAGAATTAAAATCTGTTCTGCAACCAGATTCAGAGTTTATTGTTATTTGCATGAAGATGCAATGAAATTCCTTCCAAGCTCTCAGGGTAAACAGCGTTCACAGAGTTTGATTGTGTATGAGGGTATGACTGATTCAGAGGGATTTGCAACGAGTTAGATTCTGATCATACAAAGCTGTCATTAGGTGCAAACACAGGTAAGTCTTTTCATATTTAATTTCCAAAACAAATCAACAGTATTTACGAAAGCAAAGCATCACTCACAAAATGCCGGTATGATCTGACAAATGTTTGGGACTGGAGGTTGAGAATGCGACAGCTGGTGGGTGCAGTTTGTGTATAATTTCAAGCTTCAGGAGTTTGTCTCATTATGCTTCAAGTCAATTACAGCAGCGGATGGTGCACAGACAAAAAGTGCACTTCAGTGAAATGTATTCGAAAAGACAGCAACAAAAGACACAGGGGCTGAGTTTTTACTTATAACAGGGTGTGCTTCCTTGGGGTTGTGTTGTGCTGAGCCTGCTGGATGAAGTGAGGCTGCCTCATTAATTATAGACAACACTTCTCCGTACTGGCCGGGGCAAGAGTGCCTGCTAGTAGAGTGAAAAGGAAGGGTGGAAAAAGCAAAGGTGGCTACACATATAGATAGAGTGGTAAGGAAGGCATATGGTAGCTCACCTTCACTGGTCAGGGCTTTGAGTATAATTGTCAGAACATTACAATGCAACTCCATAAGACTTTGTGTAGGTTGCATTTGGAGTGTTGTGTGCAGTAGCAGTTTCCCCAATGCAGGAGGATGTGAATGCTTTGGTGAGGATGCAGAAGTTTACTAAAATGCTGCTTGGATTAGAGGGTATTAGCTACAAGGGGAGGTTGGAAAAACTTGGATTGTTTTCACTGGACACCAAAGATTCAGGGGAGACCTGACAGAAGTATATGAAATACTGATAGGTATGGATAGGGTAGACAGTAGAACTTTTTTTCCAGCGTGGAAATATCAGACCAGAGGGTATATCTTTAAGGCGAGAGGGCCATAGGAAATGTGTGGGGGGAGGTGTTTTTTGCAGAGGGTGGTGGGTGCCTGGAACACAATGCCAGTGGCAATGGTGGAGGCAGATAGGATAGTGGTGTGTAAGAGACTTTTAGATAGACACGTGGATATGCAGGAAAGGGAGGGATATGGATCACGTCAGACAGATGTGAGTAGGTTATCTTGGTATCATGTTCGGCATGGTTATTGTGGGTTAAGGGTTTGCTCTGCGCTGTACTTTTCTATGCTCTACATTCTAGGACAAGAGCATTTTAAGCTATTGCTGCGGGGAGATGGAAAGAATGAAGATGATATATGTGATAAGGTGCAGACCAAAGCTGTCAAGATAAAAATTACTTTCGGAACTGACAATTGAAATAAATTAAAATGTAACAAACTGAAATAAAGATGCAGACACATGTGTGGAAAGAAAGGGGGTTGACTTGGAATTATGTAGCTGGATATTGTTCAGAGGGTTGGAGGTGTTGTTCCTTCAGTTGACACTAAGCAATTATTACTGTATATAATGCAGGAGGGGTAAAGCAGACAATTGGAGTAGAGGGCGATGCCGAATTAAAATGCCCTGCAACTGTAATCCCAGGCTAACCTCCTTAACTGAATGAAGGCGGACAGCAATGCAATTGTCTCGTCTGTTTTTTGGTCTCTGCATTGCACGCCATATGATGAGCATTGCATGCAATGCACCATATTGGAAGATGTGCCAATGAATCATTACTTCAGTTAGAAGGGCTGTTTGGGAACTTGTAAGGTGGGAAGGGAATTTATAAAGGGTCAGGTGTTACATCTTCTGCAGTTGCATGGAAAATATACCACTTCCTCTACCCTGCCATCTCAATTCAGAAGAGACCATTCCCTACCACTTTTCGATCTCTACCAGCTACTCTGCTTTTCACACCACCTTTCTCATGCAACTGTTTGAGTTTGAGTGTAGTTTAATGTCACGTGTACTGAGGTACCGTGAAAAGCTTTTGTTGTGTGCTCACCAAATATGCCCCATCCTTCTCTTCCCATTGAACGGAGATCAAACATGTCTTTCAGATGAAGCAACAATTCACTTGAATGTCTTCAAGTTTAGCTTACTGTATTTGTTGCTCCTGATGTTTCCTCTTCTATATCAGATATACTAATGGCAGATTGGGTGATCACTCTGTGGAACATCTCATTTAGTCTGCATGTGTAACCCCGAATGTCCAATCACGTATTGCTTTAATTCTCTGCCCCTGCATCGCCCACTCTGATTTATCTGTCTTGGGCCTCAAACATTGATTCAGTGATGTCCAGGTTAAGCTTGAGGAACAGTAATTCATCTTCCAACTGGAGACATGACAACTGTCAGGATTTAATACTGAGTTTACTAGTTTAAGATAAACTCTCTCTTTTGTTTCGGTGAATGTATTTACATTTCAATTTGTCCCTGTATCATTTTGTTTCAACTGCTGGCTTTTAATGGAAGTATCATTTTGTCGACTTTAGTCTGCATGTATCAGCTCACTTGTTCTGCAACTGAAAGCATGCTTGTCTTCTCATCTAAGATAGACACAAAATGCTGGAGTAACTCAGTGAGACAGGCAGCATCTCTGGAGAGAAGGAATGGGTGGCATTTCAGGTCAAGACCCTTCTCAGACGTCTTTCAATTTTGGTGTTTTGGTCCCTGACCCAAAATGCTACTGTTACTCTCCCCACTGAACCCCACTGTTACTCTACCCACTGAACCCCACTGTTACTCTCCCCACTGAAGCACTGTTACTCTCCCCACTGAATCCCACTGTTACTCTCCCCACTGAATCCCACTGTTACTCTCCCCACTGAACCCCACTGTTACTCTCCCCACTGAACCCCACTGTTACTCTCCCCACTGAACCCCACTGTTACTCTCCCCACTGAACCCCACTGTTACTCTCCCCACTGAACCCCACTGTTACTCTCCCCACTGAACCCCACTGTTACTCTCCCCACTGAACCCCACTGTTACTCTCCCCACTGAACCCCACTGTTACTCTCCCCACTGAAGCAGCCTGATCTGAATTGAATTGAAATCATTTTATTAGCCAAGTATGTATACGCACAAGGAAATTGCCTTGGTGATTTGCTCGCACGATATACGGTAGACAATTAAAAATAAAACATTATAATTTAAACATGTAAAGAATGAAATAAAATACCAGAGCAAAGGAGGCTTCAGCTTTTTGACTGGTGAGTAGAGCTACTGCTCGTAGACAAAAGCTGTTTTTATGTCTGGCTGTGGCAGCTTTGACAGTCCGGAGTCACCTCCCAGAGGGAAGTACTTCAAAGAGTTTGTGGCCAGGGTGAGAGGGGTCAGAGATGATCTTACCCACTCGCTTCCTGGCCCTTGCAGTGTATTAAATCCTGACAGTTGTCCTGTGGGGGCGCTGTCCTGTGCATGGCTGCCCAGCCAGCAGCTGTCTGTCTCTTCATCTTTATTTTTTATTTTTAGTTAGTTAAAGTGTTTTGTTTGGAGCTCTAAAAAAATTTATGTGGGGGGGGGGAGGGGGAAACTATCCTTCAGGGTCCCTACCTGGTCGGAGAGGCAGCTTTTCTCCGGGCTGCAGTTTCGACCCGTCCTCGCGGCCTACGAGCGGGCCTGGAGCGGCGTTTCCTGTCGGGGACCGCCCAGAACCACGGCTTCGGTGGCGGCACAGCGCTGGAGCGCTATCGCGGAGCGGGCGATGCCTTGCCCGGGTCGCCGCGGGGGGGGGTATGCTGGGACCGGCGATAAAAAACATCGCGGAGCTGCGGGTCTGAGGAGCGGCCAGCTGCGGGCGGCGGCGCTGACTTTACATCGGGAGCCTGGGATCTCTCGACGAGATCACTAGTGGTGGAGCTCCATCCGGCGCGGCCTTGTTGGCTTCAGAAGCCGCGGTCTCCAGTACGGAAGTGACCGTTTCAGGGTTCCCAAGCCGCTGTGAGGATTCTCCTGATGCCGGAGCACCATCACCCGGCGAGAACGGCCTGGAACATCGGGCCTTCGTGGAGGCAACTGCGGAGGCCTCAATAGGCCCGACTATAGGTGAACTGGGGATGGGGTCTGGACTTTGTGCCTTCCCTCATAATGGGAACCATTGTGGGGGGATGTTTTTATGTTTAAATGTCTTTATTATTGTTATGTCTGTATTCTTTCTTTATGTGCTGCACGGAGAGGACGCTGGCGCTGTTTGTTCGCCGCTTCTCCGTTTGCTATTGTCTGTTACTATTGTAAAGCGACTTTGAGTCTTAGAAAAGCGCTATAAAAATTAAATTTATTATTATTACTGTTTGTCGATAGGGGGAAGGTTGCAGCCGACAACCTTCTCAGCTGATCGAACAATGCGCTGCAGCCTCCGGATGTCGTGCTTGGTGGCTGAGCCAAACCAGACCATGATGAGGAAGGTGAGGACAGACTCTATGATGGCTGTATAAAACTGGACCATCATTGCCTATGGCAGATGGTATTTTCTCAGCTGCCGCAAGAAGTACATCTGCTGTTGGGCCTTTTTGAATGTGGAGTCGATGGTGGCCTTCCATTTAAGATCCCTGGAGATGATGGTTCCAAGGAACTTAAATTACTCCACAAATGTGACTGTGGTGTTGATGATGGTGAGTGGGGGGAGGGGAGGGGGAGCTTTCCTAAAGTCTACAAACAATTCCACTGTCTTAAGAGCATTGACCTCCAGGTTGTTACGATAGCACCAGGACACCAGCTGCTTTTAGCATTTCTGCTGTTGTTGTAGGAACATGGAAATGAAAAGATTAATGGCAGAGCAAGCTTAGTTTCATGATGCTCGTCTGCAAGTGTAATTTCAAGAATTGTCCTTGAGGAGACATCCAGATTGGGACATAAATGGATTTTCCTCCTGCGAGCTCTGCTTTGCATGGTTAATTCAGTGCCACTCTTGCCTGTGAATTGGATGGTTCAACATTCACTGAGGTGTCCTGATGGTATAACTAAAGTAGCGTGCTGGAAGCAATCTTTTATAAATAAGATGTTAAAGTGGTCCACTCCTGGTCAATCCCACCATTGATGTAGGTGCACTCTGGGCTCAATATTTTTCCATAATGCAAACAGTTTGAAGAGAGGTATAATCCAAGGTACACAATTTCTGGCAGGTATCAAAATATTCAGATGGAGAAATATTTATTTGTGGCGTCATAACACGTAAGCAGGCCCTTCGGCCCAACGTGCCCATGCCTACCATGATGTCCCATCTACACTTGGCCCACATGCCTCTGAAGAAGGGTCCCGACCTGAAACGTTGCCTATCCATGTTCTCCAGATATGTTGCCTGGCCACTGAGTTACTCCAGCACTTTTATAATCCCTTCATCACCTTGGAAATATAATATTCATTAATCGTATCAGTATATCTGATTCAAAGGAAGCATTCTTTGGATAGGAATTGCTGTGGAGAATTGATAGTATAGTGCAGTGTAGATTTTAGGTCTTGACTTGGCAAATTTCCGTAATGAAATGTCCAGTTCCATCTGATACACCATTAGCACATCTCTTTTGTCAGGTGTACTCCTTGAATGGACAAATATACTGTGTTGATTGTTAATGGAGTCTGATATGCTTTCCGGTGTCATTTTCACCTCTTTTTTACTGCCCTGTCAATTGAAAACCAAAATCTATACAGAGAATGTTTTTGCGGGGTTTTCCAGCTTACCCACCCAAGGAAGGACAGTGAGAACCCTGAAGATAGATTGGATCATGTTATCCGTGGAATTAATATTGTATGCTGTGGTCTTCTTTTATTCTGGAAGTGATCTGCACGAGCAGATGAAATCAATAACTCTGAATTATCTTTGCATTTTTTAATAACATAATATCCCATTACAGGCACTGAACTGGATTTAATCACGGCATTAAGAGGAGTAAAGGGGAGGTAATTTAAGACTGAGGTGAGAAAAAACTTTTTCACCCAGAGAGTTGTGAATTTATGGAATTCCCTGCCACAGAGGGCAGTGGAGGCCAAGTCACTGGATGGATTTAAGAGAGAGTTAGATAGAGCTCTAGGGGCTAGTGGAGTCAAGGGATGTGGGGAGAAGGCAGGCACGGGTTATTGATAGGGGACGATCTGCCATGATCACAATGAATGGCGATGCTGGCTCGAAGGGCCGAATGGCCTCCTCCTGCACTTATTTTCTATGTTTCTATGTTTCTATTAAGCAACCAGAAAAAACAAAACAAAATTGAGGAGGACCTTCATTGTTTCTCTAACCCAGTCTATCTACCCTAAGTAGAACCAAACACTCTACCCTAAGTAACACCACACACTCAATTTTACTTCGGAGTCACGTGAGTGACTACGTGAAGAACCCGCTAGGACGCATGCGTGTCATATAGTATAACGCATTGCGTACGACTGGCAGGCTTAACGCGATTCTCCTGAAGGTAAGTTTTTAAAACTTTTTCCAGGTTTTATCTGCCTGCAGGAACCTCTACTTAGAGGTCCTGTAAAGCCCGGGACAAAGTCCGGAGGACCCAGTCAAGGGAATACCGGTCACGACCTCGGGCATAACCAAAAACATCGGGGATACCCCCCCGACATATAACCGCTTTAAAGACCGCGGAAT
Organism: Amblyraja radiata; assembly: GCF_010909765.2. Lineage (NCBI taxonomy): Eukaryota > Metazoa > Chordata > Chondrichthyes > Rajiformes > Rajidae > Amblyraja > Amblyraja radiata. The sequence goes on along the minus strand of NC_045957.1, from coordinate 132,032,008 downwards.
GCGGGTGCGGGCGGAGGTGAATTTGCCTCTCGGGCCGCTGGCGTTGGAACCAGCAGCTTCACACTGGTGCCGGTGCCGACTACAAGGCCCGACTACAAGGGAACCCCGGCTGCATACAAGGACCTCAAGACCCCGCAGCAGAAGGTTTAAAACAGGACATGCAGGTAAATTCTTTACTCTCAGGTTGTTTAAGTTCTATTTCTGTGAGGATGTGTTACAGGAAAGGAACCATGGACTAAGTCCAAATGGAGACTGACTGCGGAGGAGTGCGGGCAGTCAGCAGCGTTTGGCTACACCTATACACTAATCGATCATCAGTCTCCGACCTGGCACCTGCACAGTCGGAATAGACACCACAGACTTGCGGAAAGTCCAAGCAAAAAGTCGGACAGGCCCGAAGACTCGGACAAGTCGGGCTGTGAAGACTCACCGCCGGCGGGAGCAACTGTGATCGCATATCCCGCATGGAGCGGTTGATGGAGCAGATGCTCCAATGTGACATGCTCCGGAATATGGAGTCTAGTCACCAGGGGGTCCCAGGACACCCAAGGCAGCACCTTATTGAGGGCTGCATAATGCATCTCCCTCAACAGAGGGGAGCATTAGGAGTCACTCCTGGGCTGACTCTGAAGACAGGGGTTTGGCTGAAGATACCACAAGTGTGCTGGGGGTGCAGGAACAACACAACCAGTAGCAGGAGCTCGACGAGGGCCATCGGGCTCAAGAAGGCCACATCATCACACAAGACCTCACATCTCAGGCGGCAGCACCCCTACGCACCCACCAGCAAACCACGATGCACTGAAGCTGGTGAAAGCTTGAAGGCCGTACAACCAGAACAAAGGTATTTTTTAGGCCACAGCCCAGAACGGCCTTCCTGGAAGATGCGCCAACCCCGTACTCGAGCTCCTCTACCTCCCAGGAGCAGGTGCAAAATCATGCACACATGGTTGAGGCAGCTCCTGGGTCGAGTTGCATAAGTCCACCCATTCGGATAAAGGTATGGAGCCACATCGATGATGTCTCCTGTCACGGATACAAGTTGGTAATACTTAAACTGGTTTGAATATTTACACCGGTTTGGGATAACATAAGATTAGTTTATACTGCACAACAGGTATGGTTGGAGTTGCCTTTCAAGGCAGGCTCACAATATGGGATGTGGACTGATCATTTTCAACAGCCTCAACCCGCATGTGCAGTATAGACATTTCTGAATAACTTCCATGTGATAATTTCCTCTCACAGGGTTGAAGATAATTGAAATTTAACTGGATGAGGCAATGATACACTCAGGAACGTTGCAGAATGGGCTAACTTCAGTTTCCAGATCATTTATCAAATCACTACAATCAGTGCTTCGACTGCACAGAGCTAACAAATAAGTGGCATGGCCAATCTGGATGATATTGAACATACTGTATTTTACTAAATTAGCCTTATCAGCCACATAGCTATATTTGAGAAATTGAGGCTCTCACCCGTCCAGTTAAATTCAAATTAAGTTGATACCAACTGAAACTATTGATTATTGGGATGCAATCGAACCATTTATTTGTCTGGGATCAGCTCTGAGACAAAAGATTAGACCTCTGCTATTCTCAGCTGAAACTAACAAAGTCACAATGATGGACGAACAGTATTCAGCATTGCTCCACTAAAAATCTCTCATCTGTAAATCTTCAGTCATTTCCAAACTGATGCTATTGCCCAAAGATGGGAAATCTACTAATACCATCTCTAGTTACGGAGGCAGATGGGATTAGCATGAGTTATCAAGTGTTCAGTCATGGTATCAACTGCCAATGGACACCAGGTGCATTCTGTGCATTAAAGAGCGTGTGGATATGCATAACCTGCATGCACAAGTCCAAGGTGATACACTTTGGTGGTGGTATATGTTAATCACAAAGGTACAATCAAATCAAAGTATCCGGTGATAGTTTTACCAAACCGCATTTAGCACTGGTGTATTATTATGCAAAATCAACGACAACACAGAATGAATGTGTGATCACAAAGTATTTAATGGCATTGTGGATCGATGGAACACTAACGATTGAAATGCTTGCATCCAGGCTCAATCAACAGTTGCAAAAAATACGAGGCATATTAGTGGCGAAGAGTGCATTCTCGCTACACTAGGGAGGAATGTTCTTTTATGTCTTCCTCCATTTGGCCTCAATAGACGGGTCTTGCAAAATTCAGCAAGATTCCCGCTTCCGGGTTTTCATAGTGCCTGCCTGGGTTATATACCTATGGTTCCCGCTGATGTGGGGAATGAGCATAAAACTTTACATGGTTATTTCCGGACAAAAAAGATGCTGGTTCAGTTATGATGTTGAAACCATCCTCTGCATGGTATAATCAACTCATAGACTTACAGACTCTGAGAAACCGTTTCCTGCGGCTCGGGTTGTCAAACCATAAGCATTAGGAGTGCCCACTGCAGATTGCAGAGATAGCATCAAATAGCAGCAAACCGCATAGGGGATGGGAAGTATTGTTTATTCTTCTTTACGTTTAACTCGGCACGGATGACTGACACATTGGAATTCAGTTTTATGGGATTATAACATCAAGTTAAAATTCCATTTACTGTGCCTGAAGTACCTCCTCTTCATTTGGCTGCTGAGAACATAAACCACTCTGTCCGGTCTCACCCTCTGACGTCTAGATTACGAAGGGTATCGTCAACTAAAAACCTCCTAGGCCTAGGGACGCAGAGATATGGGTTGTTAACATTGTGCTACATCACTTCGCCGATGGGCACCAGCAACATCCCTGTCCTTGGTCTAACTCGCGTACTAGTGGTTATGCCATGGCGCTGAGTACAGCGCTACGGGTCCAGTCATTGCTACACTGGATAGGATGATCATAACATGTTATAATAACATGTTTTGTTTATGATTAGTCAAGCAGAGTAGACAGGGACACAGACCAAACTAGATGTTGCATATCCCATGGACCTTGGGTTGCCTGTGATCACGCATCTACACCAGTATGTCAAGGTCCCTAAGAGCCTCATAGACTCTGACTAGCAATATTGTTAGTTACATAAAACCTCGTTAGAAGGAATCACTACAAACCTTCTCCAGAGGGTTAAATGGGTCTGGCATATACAGGAGTGTACATTGAAATTGAGTCTCACTCTACCAGGACCGCTATACCTCAGCAGCAGGGTTATGGACCACATCCTATCGGCTACAGGGTGGTCAAACTATTAATCTGTACAAATATTCAGAATAAACCTATTGCCATATCGAGGCTATTGCCAACTCCATGTTAGGTATGGTTCATACTTCCTCCAGGTTGAGGGAGGTTACGATTCCCACTATTGTTCATTAATAGCATCAACATGTCTATATCTATGTCATGTCTGAATGCAATATTAATGTTCACTCATCATTGGCCCACTGATGCTGTGTATGATGCCTGGACTTGTTTCCACGGCATGAAATCACAGAGCTTTAAAATCTTCATGTAGTCACTCACGTGACTCCGAAGTAAAATAGTAAGATTAAACGAGAACTTACCAGTTTGAAGTTTGATCTTTATTTTATGAGGAGTAACGTTGAGGGATTACGTGCCCTCCACGCCCACCCTCGATCATAAAGTTCAACTGGTATCCTATTTCTCTAATCTTACTATGTTCAGTTCATTTACTGTTATCTGTGATTTCACACCGCTGCTTTGAAGATTGACACACATGCGTCCTGGCGGGTTCTTCACGTAATCCCTCAACGTTACTCCTCATAAAATAAAGATCAAACTTCAAACTGGTAAGTTCTCATTTAATCTTACTATTCTGTTCCATTACAAACTACTTTCCCAAAGCTATTTCAGTAAGTAATTTGCCTGAAAAATTCTGGTTAATTGGCAATTTAACTGAAAGATTCTGGTTAATTTTGGGAATCATTTTTAGCTCATTTCAGGATTTTGCTTTGTGTCCCTTCTTTGATCAGATTGTTTTGAAAAGCCAGCACAAATAATGGGGAAATCTTAATAAGAACAGGTCATTGAAATGATGCTGGCTCACTCTTTGAATTTGCGATCCACTAGATCTGAGTCCAACAAGCTGAAAGCATCAGTTATTGGGCGGCATGGTGGGCGGGCACAGTGGCGCAGTGATAGAGTGGTTGCCTTACAGCGTTTGCTGCGACAGAAACCCGGGTTCGATCCTGGCTATGGGTGCTGACTGTACGGAGTTTGTACGTTCTCCCCATGACCACGTGGATTTCCTCCGAGATATTCGGTTTCCTCCCACACTTTAAAGACATACAGGTATGTAGGCTAATTGGTCTGGTGTATGTATAAATTGTTCCTAGTATGTGTGGGATAGTGTTCATGTGCGGGGATCGCTGGTCGGTGCGGACTCAGTGGGCCCAGGGCCTGTTTCCGCGCTGTATCTATAAAAAAAATCCAACTTTGATGTAATTTCATGAAAAAAGATTTAACAAGCAATTTAAACTCTAATATTGTAGCTGGTAAATTATCAGCAGTTGCCTATGTCATCAAAGAAAGCTATTCACAAAGAATGGCTGAACTCTGCAAATTGAATTTCTTATTTTCCAATATCAAAAGATCTTGAGACCATAAGAGAAGAATTAGGCTTTTTGCCCATCAAGTCTGCTCTGCCATTCAACCATGGCTAATCTATTTTTCCTTCTCAACCCCATTCTCCTCCCTTTTCCCGATACCCTTCAAACGCCCAATATTGGAGCTTTGTGGATGTGATGTCATCAAAAGATGTCATCAAGTGATGTCATTAAATGGGTGATCATGCTCAAAGGCAGCAAACCAGAAAGTTTAAAAAAAACATCGTTCTTTTCACATTGATATTTTAAACTTTACAGATTATGCGAAATAAAAGTTGGACACACACACTTGAAATTCAGCTGGAAATATAAACAAACATTTTGTAAACTAAAACACTATCATTTCAAATTTTGCATAAATTAGTGAGACCAGAGAAGTTGCTAAGCAGTAAATATAGATTAATGAAAAAGTTCAAATCCACACCATACAATAGAATATATTAATTTCAAGGTTTTTTTTCTGGCCACATTACTGAACTGGGAAGCCTTATTAAATAATGTACCTTGCAGAGCAGCAGGATATCTTACTGTGTGAATTTCTTAACTTCTGGCCACATTACTGATAAGTTCAAACTGAACTGGGAAACTTTGTAAAACACAATACTCTGTGGCAGAGCAGGGTATCACTAGATACCTCTAGATATCTGCGTTTTACTGCGCCCATGCATATTCTGGTCTTTGATGCTACTGCCACAGTGCAATATAACACTTATTTTCCCCTAGTCCCATCTACATGAACTCAGACCATAACCCTCCATTCCTTTCCCGTCCATATACCTATCCAATTTATTTTTAAATTATAAAATCGAACCTGCCTCCACCACTTCCACTGGAAGCTCATTCCACACAGCTACCACTCTCTGAGTAAAGAAGTTCCCCCTCATCTTCTGTCCCTTAATTCTCAAGTCATGTCCTCTAGTTTGAACCTTCCCTACTCTCAATGGGAAAAGCTTTTCCACGTCAACTCTGTCTATCCCCCTCATCATGTTAAGTCCCTCCTTAACCTTCTGTGCTCAATGGCGGCTAGTCTTATTACATTTGCAAAATTCACTATATAATGTGGGACTAAAATACATTACAATGAACACTATATTTCAAAGGTTTGTTTTTCTTTGACAAATTAAGGAATGGTGAGAATACCTTAGGGATGAGAAGCAAGCCCAGGGTGACAGTCACGGTCAGGTGAGTGTGAACAAAGAAGAGCATGAGCATCCAGTCACTGTGGAGGCTTGATGCCAATGTAAACCTGCGGGAAAAAAAATCCAATCGTAAATTTAAAGACATGCGAGATTTAAAGCTGTTATTTCAATTTAAGGTTGTTTGCGAGATAAACAAAGTAATTGACTGAAATGGAAAATTGCATAGCTTTAATTAAAATCATACCTGACTGCATAGCTAAATGTTGAACGTGCTCTAAAGTTTCAGCTTCCGACCACAGGCAAATGTTAAAAGTCCTCACAGGTTTGCTATTTAACAGGTAGACTTTATAAGAGACATTTACATGCAGCAGAGATTTGCATTGTTAGTCAGTTTAGTTTGCCACCCAGTGGAAGGGCTGCACCAAGATGGACCTGGCGGGCGTTGTTGAGAACTAAGAAGGACCCAGCAGGGGTTGCTGAGAACTAGGAAGGACACAGCGGGGGGCCGCTGAGAACTAGGAAGTTGTCGGGGGAGGGCCATCGCAAGAAGATCAAGCTGTACGAAGAACCTTTTAAACTTTGTCGCTGCCAGAAACCTGGTGACGCTGTATGTACTGCCAGGTTGAAGTCTGCTGTATGATTTTACCAGATTGTATACAAACACAAAGAATGTCTCCGTACCTCGGTGCATGTGACAATAAAGTGTCATTCATTACAGTTCATGAATGTTCTATTGTCTCATTGCTATGTGCCCATCTATTTTGAAATCGAGTTTCTGTGTCTGCCTCACCACTAAAATAGCCCCAACCATGTCCCTTGCGACTGCCACTGTGGGAGGACTAAAACTGTACTACTACCATTCATTCCATGTCTGCACAGTCAACAATCTCTAATGACAAATATAGATGAACCATTATAACTAGACCCTTGACATCCTCATGTGCAGACCACAATTAGTACAAATTGGCAACAACACTTCCTCCTCGGTAACTATCAACACAGCATCTCATCAAGGCTGCGTACTCAGTCCCCTGCTCGACTTCCTCTACCCATAACTGTGTAGACGTACACTGCTCCAACACCATCTTTAAGAGTCACCAACTATTGTTGTTTAACAAATAGCAGGTAATGACAAATCAAAGGACAGGAGGGAGATTGAAAATCTGAATGGTGCCAGAACAACAATGAGCAGAAGCAAGGAGCTGATTGTTCACTTCAAGAAGGAAAAGTGGTGGATCCACAAACCTGTCTGTAAATTGGCTATTGCATGTTAGCCAATCAGAATGCTTATTAGTAATAACCCCGCCTAGTGCATGCTTTATAGTGTTAAGAACTTGTTTCTTACATTTAGTAGATGGAGCAGCCTGAACATATAATATACTGCATATCTGACACTGAGGAGTCTATTAAAGATGCTTATACCTTTACCTGTGTATGAGTCAAGAAAATTACATGGTGTCAGAAGTGGGATTCCCAATAACACGACGGTGCTTCCCACGAGAACGATTCCGATAACACCGAAAACAACTCAGCAGTGCTTTCTCTCCTACGCTCCTCCGACAAAATGCTTGACCCAGCAGTGACCATAGTGATAAACAACAAGACCTTGATCGCTAAAGTCGATACAGGTGCAAAGGTCAACGTGATGTCGTTAAGGGAGTTTAACAAGATCAGGAGCACAGAGCGAATGAAAAAGGACTCCTCCACACTACATGCTTATGGAGGTGAAGTCCTGCACCCACTTGGGAAAGCTGATTTAAAGTGCACCGTGGATGACCAAACAAGAAACCTGATGTTTTATATCGTTCAACCAACTCTGAAACCCTGCTTGGCATCAGTGCATGCCATGACCTGGGGCTGGTATATTTTCGACGTGCTGTCCACAAACTCTGTTTAACTGAATAGCCAACACAGCAGCTGCTGTCCCAGTACAAAGACCTGTTCGACAACAAACTTGGCGAGCTGCCCACAACGTACAGGATCGCCGTGGATCCTACAGTTACACCCGTGGTCCGCGCACCACATCGCGTTCCCCATGCCATGTGGGAAAGAATATCTGCAGTCCAACGGACTTGCCGAGCGTGCTGTTCGGAGCGCTCCTGCCGTGCAAAATCCGACGTCTACCTGGACCTACTCAACCTACGGAACATTTCAAGGGACAGCGTTCTCGGCTCCCCCACCCAGCGGCTAATGTCGCGCCAGACGCGTCCACCACTGCCTGTCTCCCAGCATCAGCTGCAGCCGCGTGTCCGCTCTCCCACCACGGTACGAAAGCGAGAGCAATTTAAAAGCAACACGCAAAAGCGTTTTTATGACAAGACCAGCAAGTCGCTTAAACCACTGGTACAAGGACAAGTGGTACGCCTACAAACCTACAAGGGACATACCAGACTAGGGCCCATTCACGGCCCCTCAAATGAACCATGTTCCTACCTGGTCGAAGTAGATGGCATCCTCTACAGACGCAACCGTCAACATATCCTTCCAGTGAAGGAACCGTGTCTGGCGCCTGAGGGTCCTGTTGCCCCACCATTCGTGTTTGCACCGATGCCTGTTGTAGCTATCCCATCACCTGTTGCAACTAATACCACACATTCCCCGTGTCGGTCCGCCCCTACGTCTCCTGTTGTAACCGGTGCTCCGGGCTCCCCGCGTCGTTCTACCCCCGGTTCCCCCGTGGAGGGTTCTCCCTACAAGCCCATCGGGTCGCTAGCGGTGTCACCAATCCCAGTCCTCAGTAGATGCAGCAGCCTGAGCGTATAATGTACTGACACTGAGGAGTCTATTAAAGATGCTTATACCTTTACCTGGGTACGAGTCAGGTAATTATACTGTCTTCATCAGACACAATGATAGAGAGAATCAACAGGCTCAAGTTCTCAGATGTGCATATCTCTGAAAATCTTCTCTGGGCCATGCACATTGATGAAATGACAAAGAAAGCTCATGAATGCCTCTGCTTCATTAGAAGGTTGTGGTGATTTGGTAAGTTAATGAACACTCTATTGAACTTGTACGGGTGTACAGTGGAGAACATACTGACTGGTTGTATCACGGCCTGCTGGAGCAACTCAAATGCCCAGGAACATGGAGACTACAGAGATGTAGACATTGCTCAGTTCATCACAGGTACTGACCCCCTCTTCAACAAAGGGATCTGTAAGAGGTGCTGTCTCGAAGTGCGTCAATATCATCAAAGACCCACACCATATTGGCCATGCTCACAACCATCAATAAGAAGATACAGTACCCTGAAAGCCATGGCCACCAGGTTCAAGAACAGCATCTTTCAGCAACCATCAGGTTCTTGAACAATGCACCACACTAACCTCAGCAACTTATATCTTATATCGACTGTATCTTTGGTTGTGTTATGGACTTTAATTTTAGTACTATCATGGTTACCCATTATTAGTTATTAATTTATTATATTACTGATTAATTTATGTATTTATCTGTGTTTATGGGCCTGTTAAGCTGCAGCAAGTAAGCATTTCATTGTTCTGTTGCCAGTACACATGACAACTAAACACTCTTGACTTAATTTGACAAGGGAAATGGACAGGAAGTGGTGGAATCCATAATGGACGACCAATCCACTTAGACAGAATGATAACTAAATGCTGAAATTAAACACCATCCCCACCTTGCGGGTTGTGCTGAGTTAGGCTGGGTATCCTGTAGAAGTGAATGGCTTGCTTTTGGCTTGCAGCAGAAAGGCAAAGCATGTAGATGAGAAAGAGAAGGAAGCAGACTAGGTCTTTGACAGACTGCTGAGCCACCAGCAGCATACACAAGAAGGAACGTCATTGCCAAAGATATATCCTCTATGATGGATAGGGGACAGTTTCTTCACAGCTGTTATTAGGCAACTGAACCATCCTACTGCAACTAGGGAGTAATCCTGAACTACTCTCTACCTCATTGGTGACCCTCGGCTATCTTTGATCACCTATCTGTACACTGGGTGGATGGATTGGAACCATGGATTGTCTTTCCACTGACTGCTTAGCACGCAACACAAGCTTTACATTGTACTTTGGTACACATGACAATTAACTAAACTAAACTAAACTAAACTAAACTAAGCAAGAATTTCATTGTCCTATACAGGGACACATGACAATAAACTCACTTGAACTGTGAGAGAAAAAGTAAACAGGAGTTGGACTACCAAAGTAAAATGGTGTCGGTTAATGTGGTCAATTATTGAATTGAATTGAATCCTTTATTTGTCATTCAGACCTTTCGGTCTGAACGAAATGCTGTTGCCTGCAGCCATACATGTAATAATAACAAAACACAATAAACACAAATTAACATCCACCACAGTGAGTTCACCAAACACCTCCTCACTGTGATGGAGGCAAAAGTCTTAGAGTTACTGTCTCTTCCCTCCTCTTCTCCCTCTGCGCCGAGGCGATACCCCACCGGGCGATGGCATCAGTCCCACGGTTCAAGCTCCGCGGCCCGGGGGGTAGTCGAAGCTGCCCGCAGCTGTTGCAACGGGTGCTCCGGAAAACAGGCACCAGCCTGTGACCTGTGAGCTCCCGACATTGTCCTCCATTGGCCCGCGGACGAGCCCCGGATCCAGGTCGCCGCCGCCAGAACGCCGCCTCAGCCGCCGTAGCACCGTCTCCGCTCCGCACCGGGCCGCCCACAAGGCAGCGTCTCAGCCCCGCACCGGGCTGCTCACACGGGAGCGCCTTCCAGCCGGTAGCCGTGCCGGCCGCACAGGAGTGTCTCAGCTCCGCGCCGTCCGCCCTCACCGGAGCGCCGAGTCGTGCCGCTACCCGGACGTCGCCACAGCTCGAAGACGGCCAGCCTCGCGTTGGTGAGTCCTGGCTGGCTCTACCTCCGGACCCTCGAGGTCGGTCGCAGGTTGGAGGCCGCCAGCTCCGCCATTAGGCCTCAGCGCAGACGGGGGAAGAGAAGGGGGATACGACAAAAAGTCGCATTCCCCCGAAGGGAGAGACAGAAAGCTCTGTTTCACCCTCCCCCCACACACATAACACCACCTAATAACCCAAAAAATGACTAAACTAGACAAAAAAAACCGACATAAAAAGTAAAAACAGACAGACTGCAGGCGAGCCGCAGCTGTATCACAGCGCCGCCACTTCCGGAATTTATCAGTAAGGCTGCAGTGAGGATAAGGAAGTGCAGTATGACCACAAGGTCATTATCATTGATCCATATGCTAATTGCCCAGATGGTGGTCATTCAACTCAATACATCTGTTATCTAAATTATTATTCTTGATTTACAACTTTTGACTCTATTTTTGTTAAATCTATCTTCCATGTTAAAAATATTCTTTTTTTTTAAACTTGGATAATCTGCATTTAAAATTATTTGGACTCAAATGACCAGCCATGCTAATGAACTGATATTATGAAGTGAGCAATATGTATCCAATTACAGCATTAATTACAGACCCAACTTGATTTCTGATTTGGTTATTAATGCATTATGATAAAATGCATTGGGAAATTAAAGTACTGTGCATAGTAGGAAGTACCACTTAAGCCAAATTTGGATGGTAGTTTGGGACTAACATTACAAATTAAAAGAAAACTATTTCAAAATATGTGAGCAATCCTCAACTAATTCAGTTCCTTGACTGAGTCTGAACCAGTGGGGGCTATTATTGAAGTGAGCGGAATCATGAATAAAATGGCGCAGTTACTCTGAGTTACTCAGTTTAGTTTAGTTATTTTTTCAGTTCAGTTTAGTTTATTGTCACGTATACCGAAGTACAGTGAAAATCTTTTGTTGCATGCTAACCAGTCATCAGAAAGACAATACATGATTGCAATCTATCTATCTATAGTGTAGAGACATGATAAGGGAATAATGTTAGGTGCAAGGTAAAGCCAGCAAAGTCCGATCAAGGATAGTCCGAGGATCATCAAAGAGGAAGATAGTAATTCAGCACCGCTCTCTGGTTGTGGTTAAGTTGCCTGATAACAGCTGGGAAGAAACTATCCCTGAATCCCCGAAACTCCAGCACTTTATTTCTCGTTTGAGAGCTGTACTGTGTGATATGACAGTACATTATTCTGCAGTGCCACCTACATGGGTCAGCATTGCAATAAGTCTACAAGGAGTTACAGAATATGGCTATTGATCCCTTCCACTGGATGTGTCAATGTTACCCATGGTGTCATGGTGCCCATTTAGCATGTGGAATGGCTCTTGCTGACTCAGACTTCCCTGCAGTCAATGGCAGCAAAGTGGGCCAGTGCCTATCGTATGCAATCGTCCTATCATTATTTATAATCTGAATACCAGATTATAGCACTTTGATCGGTTGCCTGTCTTAATGCATTGTGAATGAGAGGAAGCCACACTGTGATCAAACTTCCAATATTAGATACCTGCACTTGGTACAGGTAAAGGGATGATTTGCAGACATTTTGGGACATTTATGGGCCTGTCCCACTTAGGTGATTTTTCAGGCGACTGTCAAGTCGTAGCCAGTTGCTGAAAACCTGGCGACTGGAACGGCGACTGTCATAGTGGAACACATACACACGTCGCTTCCTTCACCAACCAGTTATGCAGATGGGGACAGGGCAAGCAGGGGGAGTACTGTCTGAGTGAAATCCACATGGTGCAAAACTCTCCTGGACTGCAACCTTAACGTGGCGGAGAGGCTTGTGTAGTCCAGTGATCATGAGAGATATGTCGGATGGGGTTTCATATCCCTGGCAGGTTCAACCAAACCGGACAGGTCTCAGGTGAGGAGGCAGACAAAGCAGTCCCTGGTCTTCCAGGTTGGGGGTTGGTCGTGGGGTTAACTACCCCGCCCTGGAAAAAAATGTGAGTTACAGAAACATTGATGAATGAAAACCAAATTACAAACATGGTTGAAGAAGGTGCCCCAGCGATGGGGAACATGACGCTTCCCAGCCAAACCCGCAGGGCGCTGGGGAGCTGACACACCTTCTGATGCCAAATAAACCCATCCTTGTGGGGACATGGAACATACGAACCATGTTCCAGGCTGGCAAGGCTGCCACAATTGCCAACAAAATGGTGCGCTGCAATCTCTTAGTCCTGGGCTTGGCTGAAACAAGATGGACACAGGGGAGATCAAATTGGTCAGCGGGCAGTCCATTATCTACGTCGGACAGGAAGAGGAGGGAGCAAAGCACAACAAATTCGAAGGAGAAAATGTTGGATTGGACACACCCTCAGGAAACCTGCCACAATCATCACCCAGCAAGCCTTGAAATGGAACCCCCAAGGAAAAAGGAAAAGAGGTCGCCCCAGGAACAGCTGGAGAAGAGGTGTCCAGACAGAAATGTCTGAGAGTGGGCTCAACTGGGGAGATCTCGAAAGAACTGCCAACAACCGAGTGAGGTGGAGGACATTTGTCAATGGCCTATGCTCCCTGGAGGGGCAAAGGGCTTAAGAAGAAGAAGAAAACCAATGTGATACAGACACACACCACGATGAACAGGAAGGTTGGCGCTGTAATTAAGACAGAGAAATCACAGTGTATAGGAAGGGTCACTTCCTTTAAAAGAGGGGGGGGGGGGGGGGGGGGGGGGGGGGGGGGGGGGTGAGAGGGGGTGGGAGAAGGAGTGGAGACAACGTTTAAGAAGCTAAAGATACACGGCTGTGAAGCTCGGTGGACATTAACATTACTGATCGGTTATCCTTGGTTCCGAAAACTACTGTTTACGTTTTTTTTCTCCCAATAAGCCAATGAAATTCACTGGTCAGCACCAGCGACAACCTACGAGAACCTACGACCTCCTGGTGACCCACTACCACTGCACCCACGGCACGAGAATTCTCGCTACTCTCCATGGCGGCTTCATTCTGGTCGCCGCTAATTTTTCAACATGAATGCGGGAACTACTCGCGACCATGAAGGCGACTCCCCGGCAACCACCCGCGAACATGTGGCGACCGCATAGCCTCCAGTAGTCGCCTAAGTGGGACAGGCCCATAAGCTTTCTACTGTACTTGTGGCAATAATAAAGCAATACCTATTCTAAATAGATAAAGCAAATTAAAGAAGGAGAAATCAAAAGAAAATTTAATAACAGTGGATAGAAAATAACAACTTGAGAATGAAGAAAGTAAGGAGTGACAGGTGGGATAAAAGGGAATATATATGAATAGGGAATCACAAATATTGATGTGGACTAAGTAATGGAAAATTAGATCATACAGCTATTATAAAATAGTTATTTAATGTGATGCACTTTGATGGATTTTAATTTAGCTTGGTTGTTATGCAGTTAGCAATCTGGGAATGGATTACCTGCATTCCATTGCTCCTGTTCCTGCATCAACAAGACCTGCAGTGGGTAATCTATCACATGCCATTGCCCCCATTAATATGAAAGCTGGGATTCTTTGGTTTAAACAGGACCCTATTGCCAGCTAGAGAAGCAACAATGATCACCAGATCAAAAAGGCCATTTTCAAATGATTTATATTTTGACAGAATGCAGATCCTGAAGAATAATGTCTATTTCCCCAATCCAATTCACATAAGCAAGCAATCTGACTCTCGTTCACTGGACCCATCCTGCTGCCTCACTGCCTGCTCTCCAGTCTGCAATATTGCACTGCCCTGCTTCCCCCTGCTGCCTTAGCTACGTAAACCTGCATTTTAGCTGTTCAGACTCTATCTGTCTCATAAATACCTCTTGTTTCTTTAACTTCTCTCATTAATTCTCTTACTGTTGGATGGCTGCATCACTTCTGCAATTTAATCATCTTCTGTTTTCCACTTAAACACTTGACAGAACACTATTTTTTTTGTCCCTTTTTGATGTGTTTTTGAAGGCGCCTTATCATTCTCAAATGAACTCAGTCATGGTTAAAGGCACAATTTGGTGCGCATCCCACTGCAGCTCTTCCCGAGCAGGCTGACAGATGGCGTTAGCACAGCTGAATAGCAGGGATATGGGATGTAGCAAATTATATTATTTTGATCGTCTGCATTTAATGAGATTAAAAGAAGCCAACAACACTGCAAAAGTATATTGAGCAGATAACGGCAAGGCAATTGCCTGTAAAGTTTGAGATTAAAGCGGTAGATCAGAAATGTAAATGACAATCCTACATTGTCAAATGCTTGTTTTACAAATGGAATATTCTAATAAATGACATTTACTATGAAGATGATTTGCCGCTGAAGAAGCCTGATTATGATAAACAATTTATATCAAGAATTATGAGGCAAGGAATAGGTTTCAAGTTATATTATTGGCGCATGTACTGAGGTACAGTGAAAAGCTTTGTTTTGCATGCTATCCAAACAGAAAAGTTGTACCATACTCAAATAAAATCCAGTCAATTTTGTACAATAGATAGATCAAAGGGAAAGATATAGAGTACAGAATATAGTTCTCAGCATTGTAGTGCATTAGTTCCATTGACAAATACCAATGTTCACAATGGGGTAGAGGGGAATCGAACTGTGTAACTTATGGTAGGACCGTTCAGCATACAGAGGGGAAGTGGCTATTCCTGACCCTGGTGATGCCCGCTTTAAAACTTCTGTACCTTCTGCCAAACTGGAGCAAGGATAAGTAGGAATGACTGGGGTGGGACAAGTCTTTTATTATGTTGGCTGCTATTCTGAGGCAGCTTGAGGTGTAGATGGAATCAATGGTGGGAAATCAGGTCTGCGTGATGGACTGAGCTACATCTGCAAGTCTCTGCAATTGTTTGCAGTCTTCAGCAGAGCTTTCTATAGTGCATCTGTAGAAGTTTGTAAGAGTCACTGGAGACCACATTTCCTAATTCTCCTCAGGAAATAGAGGTGTCGCTTTTTGGCTGTCGCATCAATGTGGTTGGACCATTTCAGATCATTGGTAATATTAACTTGCAGCTCTGTAATATTAATTTCCACTTCCACACCATTGATGCTGTTTGGGGCATGTTCTCCACTATGCTTCTCAAGTCATGGGGAAGACGTTATTACCTTGGCACCATGTATCTAAGTTCTCCATCTCCGTCCTGTCCTCTGCCTGTACTCCGCCACATCATTTTTAGTGATTTAGCACATCACAGTGATGTCATTAGCAATCTTGAAGGTAGAGTTGAAGCCGAATTTGAACATACAGGCGTGAGTGTATAGGGAGTATAGTACAGGACTGGGAATGCATCCTTGCAGGGCACTGGTGTTGAGAACTATTGTAGAGAAGGTGTTGTCACCTATCCTCACTGATTGTGTTTTGTGAGTCAGAATGTCATGGATCCAATGGCAGAAGGTGGAACTGATTCTTTGGTCCAGGAGTTTGGAGATGGGTTTGGATTGGGATTTTGGTGTTGAACATGGAGCTATGTGCGATCAATGAGAGTCTAACATAGGAGTCCTTGTGTTGTCTAGCTGTTCCAGAAATGAGTTTAGGTGCAAGGAGATGCCGTCTGCAATGGACCTGTTGCAACTGTAGAGGATCAAGGCTGGCTGGGGGACTGGAGGCTTTATGGAATAACAATGCTAGATTGGTGAAGCAACAACACAAAGCTGCATGCAATACACAGAAGCAGCCTATGATTGGAAGAACTAAGTGAATGTACACTTAACATGCAAAGGCAGTGGAGGTGGCCAACAATGAATGAGGTAATGGTGTGACTTAGAGGGCCAGGCAGCATCTCTGAAGACAACGGTTAGGACCCTACTTCAGACTAATTATATTAGGGAGAGAGAAAGCTGGAAAAGAGGTGGGGACAGGAATCACAGACTAGCCATGAGAGAGGGTAGACAAAAATGCTGGAGAAACTCAGCGGGTGCAGCAGCATCTATGGAGCGAAGGAAATAGGCAACGTTTTGGGCCGAAACCTTGAAGGAAATAGGAAACGTTGCCTATTTCCTTCGCTCCATAGATGCTGCTGCACCCGCTGAGTTTCTCCAGCATTTTTGTGTACTTTCGATTTTCCAGCATCTGCAGCTCCTTCTTAAGCCATGCAACTCCTGTTTGAGAGAGGAGGGGAACCTCTTCAAAGTAGGCATTTCACGAGGAGCTTTTGCAGTAAACCAGTAAAATGTATACACAATAAACTGCAGATGTTGGTTTACAAAAAGGTGGAGTGACTCAGCCGGTCAGGCATCACCTCTTGAAGACATGGAGAGGTGACGTTTCAAATCGGGATCCTTCTTCACGCTAATGTGGTGGGGGAAGAAAGCTGGAACAAACTGGGGGTAAGAGTCACAGAGGGGGAGTTGTGAGAAAGAGTCTCACAGAACTCTGGTGGAGAGAGGAGGAGAGCTTCTTCAAAGGAAGTATATCTTGAGGAGATTTTGCAGTGCTGTGAATCAGATAAAGTGAGAAAGTGCCGAGGTGCATCTTGACAACAAAAAGCAGAACAAATCAAACTAAGCCCATTTCTTCCCCATTATACTATTCTGAATCAGATGTTGGAAGGTGTGATGGTGCCAGTAAGATAGATTTACACACCGATAATTTATTAAGTTTGGGATCTGCCAGGGTCACCCAGTCCCAAAAATTCATCACAAGCCTAATCCCACATGGACCAAAAACCTGAACTCAAGGGGCTAGGTAAGACTTGTTATCAAGGCGGAAACATAATCAGTGAGGCCCAAGTAAAACTGACTCTATTTTTTTTAAAAAATTGTTTCTATAAAAGCGTATTATTCTGTTTTTAGTTTGAAAAATCAGGGGAGAGCGTGAACGCAGTCCGCCACTACCACAATTTTTGCAGTCGAGTATCCCGCATTTGGGGACATTGCAGGCGTCAGCACACCTGAAGTGCAATGGGATAGCCTCGTCCTGGGAGAAATACATTTAAAAAAAACCTTTTTTTTAAATTTCAAAATATACCTTATTCGACAAGTAAATATATACAATACATGATAGAAACATAGAAAATAGGTGCAGGAATAGGCCATTCGGCCCTTCGAGCCTGCACCGCCATTCAATATGATCATGGCTGATCATCCAACTCAGTATCCTGTACCTGCCTTCTCTCCATACCCCCTGATCCCTTTAGCCACAAGGGCCACATCTAACACCCTCTTAAATATAGCCAATGAACTGGCCTCAACTACCTTATGTGGCAGAGAATTCCACAGATTCACCACTCTCTGTGTGAAAAATGTTTTTCTCATCTCGGTCCTAAAAGACTTCCCTCTTATCCTTAAACTGTGACCCCTTGTTCTGGATCTATACAAAACTCCATCCGACATTCTCGGAGGCTATACATACATTCAATACAGTTTCCCACAGATCACAATTTTACCCCGTACCCTTGCCCCTCACGTGGCCCACTGCCGTTGAATCCCTTCCCTTATTTTGAGGGTCATCTCCACCACACCCTGCCCCCCATGTCCTGCAGCGGAAGGACACTGGACTGTGGTCCTCCCCCACCGAGCCTTGGCATTGGCTGCACCGAGCTTCAGTGCGTCCCTCAGCACGTACTCCTGCAGTCTGCAGCGGGCCAGTCGGCAACATTCCCCGATGGACATCTCACTCGCTGGGTGGTGAACAATGCTCGGGCAGATCAAAGAGCGTCTTTCACCGAGTTGATAACCTTCCAGCAGCACTCAATGTCAGTCTCTGAATGTGTCCCTGGAAACAGTCCGTAAATCACAGAGTCCTCTGTGACAGAGCTGTTCAGAATAAACCGTGACAGGGACCCTTTCAGACCTTTCCGGACTCTCTTTGCGAACCCACACCCTGCAAAGAGGTGGCAACCATCTCCTCTCCATAGCAGCCGTCCCGAGGGTAGCGTGCGCTGGTAGTGAGGTTCCGACGGTGCAGGAAGGATCTAACTGGGACGGCTCCCCTCACCGCCAGCCAAGCCAGATCTTGGTGCTTGTTGGTGAGCTGGCGATGAGGCATTTTGCCAGACAAACTGGGCAGTCTGCTCTGGGAACCACACCACAGGATCCATCGAGTCCTTTCCCTGCAGTGCCTGCAGGATGTTCCGTGCTGACCACTGCCCGATGGACTTGTGGTCAAAGGTGTTGGTCCGGAAGAACCTTTCCACGAATGACAGATGGTGCGGCAATGTCCAGCTTACTGGCGTGCCTTGGCTCTACACTCCGCCTGATGCAACCACACACAAAGAAGACCATCAGGGTGAGGGCGACGTTGGGCACGCTTTTACCACCGTTGCCTGCCAACTTGTGCATTGTGGCCCGTCGCACCCGGTCCATCCTCGACCCCCAGATGAACTGCAAAACGGCCCGGGTGATCCCTGTGTCATAGGAGGGGGGACAGGCCACACTTGCGCCAAGTACAGCAGCCCCGAGAGCACCTCACACCTGATGACCAAATTTTTCCCAGTTATGGAGAGGGAGCATTAGGAATTGAAAGTAAATGATCTACTGGCTCGAGTCAAAGTTGGATTAGAGAATGATGTTGGGTTGTTGTTGGAGGGCAATCACCTCAGATCACACGTGGGAGGAGACTATTTTAAAACTAATATTGTGTAATTAAAGAAATACTCGTTTAGACATTGTTAGGCGATAGTGATCACAATATGATAGAATCTTACAACAAAAACTAAATATTTAGTTTGAAAACAGGGTCTTGAATCTGAATAAAGCTAACTCCAATAAGGTTCATAAGGTTAATCAGTTCTGGGAGCAGAAATAGGCCATTTGGCCCATCAAGTCTACTCCACCATTCAGTTAAGGCTGATTAATCTTTCCTGCTCAACCCCATTCTCCTGCCTTCTCCCCATAACCCAGTCAACTTTACTAATCAAGAATCTGTCAATCTCCGCCTTTCAAATATCCATTTAAAATTTTAAATGGTCTCGGAACAGGACAGGCCAACGGTCAAAGAAGTCAGAACATGGCCACAGGGAGCTACCGCAACACTACAAGACTGTTTCTAAACCACACAGTGGGCCAGTTTCAGAGAGGCAGCAACAGATGACAGTGGCATCAACCTCCAAGAATACACAGAATCCGTCATCGGATACATCAATAAATGCATTGATGATGTAACGGTGGTCAAAACCGTCAGGAGGCGTGCCAATCAGAAACCTTGGCTAACTGGGGAAGTGTGTTCCCTACTGAGAATCCGGAATGCTGCATTTAAATCTGGGGACAACGCAGCATACAAACTGGCAAGGAGTAACCTATCCCGGGGGATCAGGGAAGCGAAGAGGCTGTATGGACAAAAACTTAATAGCCACTTCGCAAATGACAAAGACACACGTCGCTTGTGGCAGGGATTTCATACCATCACTGACTACAAGCCCCCCCCCCCCCCCCACTGCAGATATGCCAAAACGACCCCTCTCTACCAGATGAACTGAACGAGTTCTACGCACGGTTTGAGGTTAAAAACAGCACCCAGACACGTGCACTACTGCCATCTCCCAGTGACCAGTCGCTCAGGCTGTCCGCAGCCGGAGTTAAAAAGGCCTTTGCCAGCATCAATCCACGCAAAGCTGCAGGGCCGGACAACATTCCTGGATGCGTTTTAAGAGACTGCGCCGAGCAACTGAAAGGTGTCTTCACAGACATTTTTAACATCTCACTCAGCCAGGCAGTAGTGCCCAACTGTCTTAAGAGTGCCACCATCGTCCCTGTCCCGAAGAAACCAAACCCAGCCTGCCATAATGACTTTCGACCAGTGGCTCTAACACCCATAGTAATGAAGTGTTTTGAGCGACTGGTTATGCAGCACATCAAAAAGAGTCTACCTGCCGACCTAGACCCACTGCAGTTCGCCTACAGAGCCAACCGATCCACAGAGGACGCAGTCTCAACAACACTGAACCTCGTACTGTCACACCTTGATCGGAAAAATACTTATGCCAGGATCCTCTTCATAGACTTCAGCTCTGCTTTTAACACAATCATTCCGCAGCAGCTGGTGGAGAAGTTGGAGCTATTGGGGGGTTGATGCTGGCACATGTAACTGGGTCCTGAACTTTCTATCGCAATGGCAGCAGACAGTCAGGGTGGGCAGTCGGACATCAAAAACCATAGCCGTGAGCACTGGCTCACCCCAAGGCTGTGTCCTAAGCCCCCTGCTGTTTAGTCTGCTTACACACGACTGTACTGCTAGACTCAATAGCAACTTCATCAACAAGTTCGCTGATGACACAACAGTGGTGGGTCTCATCAGTGACAATGATGAGTCGGCGTACAGGATGGAGGTGGAGCTGCTCACAGGATGGTGCAAATCCCACAACCTCATTCTCAACGTGGGAAAAACTAAGGAGATGGTGGTTGACTTCAGGAGGGCGGGAAAACAACACCATACACCTCTGCACATCGATGGAGCTGATGTGGAAAGGGTCAGCAGCGTGAAGTTCCTAGGACACCACCTGTCAGTTGACCTGACGTCCACGACCAACACCACAGCACTGGTCAAGAGAGCCCAGCAGCGACTACACCCTCTCCGAAGACTACGGAAAGCAGGTCTCCCCACTACACACCTACGAACTTTTTATAGGGGGACAATCGAGAGCACATTAACCTACGGCATCACTTCCTGGTTCGGGAGCTGCAAGGCATACGAACGGCACCAACTGGACAGGATTGTGAAGACTGCCAGCAGGATTATTGGTGCTCCACTCCCTTTCCTGCTAGACATATACAGGAAGAGATGTATCAGCAGAGCCATCTCCATCATCAAAGACCCCTACCACCCATCGCATCGCATATTCTCCATCCTGCCATCTGGGAAGAGGTACAGGAGCATTAGCTGCAAAGCCAGCAGGATGCTCCTCAGCTTCTTCCCGCAGGCTATAAGACTGATAAACGGACTTTGCCCCCTGCCAAAGTATCGCGCACCAGCCACCAACCTGGACACACGGCAGCAGAGCCACTGTCGTGCCTCTGCCGATCGGAACGCCTGTTGATGTTTAGTAGAGAGTGGAGTGTTTAATTTGCTCATGATATATGTATTTTTATTTCTATTTATTTTTTACTGCACACTGAATGGAAACTGGTTGAGCACCGTTTTTTTGTTTCCTCTGGGTATGTGAGTACTCAGGAAAATAACAATAAAGATACTATACTATACTATACTATACTATACTATACTATACTATACTATACTATACTAGACTAGACTTTCCCACTCGTGGAAACCATCCTCTCCACATACACTCTATCCAAGCCTTTCACTATCCAGAGTCTCAATGTGGTACCCCCTCATCCTGCTAAACTGCAGCGAGTACAGGCCCAGTGCCTTCAAATGCTTATCACACGTTATGCTATCAAAAGCTCATTACATGTTAACCCATATGCATGAGACAGGAATTTAGAAAGGTTTGATTGGGAAATGACATTTAAAAAAGGTGTAAACCAATGTTTACCAACTTCTATGGAAACTGAAACATAATTCAATTATAATAGATATCACTTTTAAGACAAGAAATGCTCCACACAGAAATTAGAGATGGAATCACATCAAAGCAAATGTTTAGATTTTTGCCAAAGAAATCCACTGAGTCCCAGGAGAGGGAAAAGTACAGAATTTAGCCGAGGGAGAAGAATTAACGAAGAAAGGAAAGTGCAATATTCTAGTAGGTTAGTAGTAAATGTGCAAACATTCAAAAGGGAAATAATAATTCTAATTAATGTGGGTTCCTCTCCTCAGAGTAAGATTGAAGAAATTACAGTATATTGAGCAACAGTGAAGTAGCAGAAAAATTAAACCAAGGATTTGTGCTTGTCTTCATAAAAAGCTTCGCTGAAATAATGGAGGATTACAGACCTCGATTATAAGGGAAGATCAAATAACCACACCATCACTGGAGAAATGAGTGTGACAAAAAGCCCATAAATGCTCAGGATTTGATCACTCACCTCTCAGACTTCTGAAGGAGGTGATTATGGAGATAGTGGCTGTGGTGACTGCCACCTTCCAAACTTCCATCGATTCTAGAATGGTTCAAGCAGATTGAAAGGAAACAAACGTAACCTCACTACTTAAGAAAGGAGAGCGAGGGGAAACGGGAAACAATAGACAAATTAATCTGATATCATTAATCAGACAATTCATCTGTACCAGAGCAAATCTGCAATGGATCATCAAGGTCACATGCTAAATAATGGCTGGAGTAACTCAGCAGGAGAGGCAGCATCTCTAGAGAACAGGTGCAGTTTCAGGTCGGGATCCTTCTTCAGACCGATAGACTGATTGCGGGTTGGGGGATGGTGAAAGAAAGGTAGAAGAGAGGAGGGACTGGGCAAAGCCTGGCAAGTAATAGGTGAGGGGATTTTTTTGATAGGTAGATAGTTTGGCAAAGGCCAGAGAGATAAAGACAGAAGGTGTGAGACAAAAAGTTGTGAATTGTGAAGCTAGTGGAAGGAATGTTGATGGAAAGGGAGGGAGCGGGGAAAAATAAATAGGTGCAAGTTCAGTTGGGGCACAGGGGAGAGAGGAGGGGGAAATACATGGAGATGGGAGTAAGAAGGGCAAGGACGGGTTTGAAGTTACCTAAAATTGGAGAAATCTATGTTGATATCAGTGGGTTGTAAGCTATCCACGAGGAATATAAGATAACTGTTCCTCCAGTTTTCGTGTGGCACCTCTCTGTCAATGGAGGAGGCCCAGGACAGAAAGTCGACTTGGGAATGGGAAGAGGAGTTTAAATGGCTAGCAATCCAGTTAGCCTTGGCGGAACGAGTGCAAGCATTCGTCGAAATGGTCGCTGAGTCTTCGCTTGATTTTACCCACGTACAGGAGGCCACATTGGGAACAGATTAAGGATTGGTCAAAGAATAGAAACGGACTATAGGAATAAACTAGTCAGTTATATGTTGAGAGAAGACTGTGTTCCAGGGATCATAATAAATACAGGTACTGTGAGGAGAATGCAGAGAAGCTTTATGGGGATATAGATGCACTGAGCAAATGGACGAAGACAAAACAAATGGAATATTAAATTGAAAAATGTCATACAATGGCTGCAGTGTGTACCACCTGCAGCAATTTGCCAAGGCCTCTTTGGCAGCATTTGCCGAGCAGGGATCCTCTACGACTTAGGGACAGGCAGCAGACACATGAAAATACCACCATCTCCAAGTTCCTGTTCAAGGCAGAAATGACATCTTAATGGGCCTGTCCCACTAAGGAGACTTTTTAGGCGGCTGCAGGAGACTATGCAGTCGCGATATGGTCGCCACATGTTCGCGGGTGGTTGCCAGGTAGTCACCTTCATGGTCGTGAGGAGTTTTTTTTGATTTTTTGATTCAATTTATTGTCATTGCATTTTTCAGTGCAAGAAAATGGTTTAGCCTGCAGTCATAACATAGAATAAATAACAAACACTCAACACAGTTTATGTCCCAAAGTCATTGTCTCTTCCCTCCTTGCTCTCCCTCTGCGCTGAGGCAATCCAAGCCTCCGATGTTGTGACCCCGCCGGGTGATGGTAGGTAAGTCCCGCAGGCTGAATCCGTGCTCCGCAAGCGGGCCGGTTCAAACTCCGCGGCCCGGGGCGGTCGAAGCTGCCGTCCTCCAGTCCAGCGGACGCAGCTGTAGTTGTGGGAGCTCCGGAAAACAGAACTCGAGCTCCCGATGATGTCGTCCACTGGCCCGCGGCCGAGCCTCCGAGGCTCCAAAGTCGGGTCGGAAGTTGGGTCGCACCGCAACCACAGCCCCGAAGTCGGCCAGCCTCGTGTTGGTAAGTCCTGGCTCTGACTCCGCAGCCTCGAGGTCGGTCGCAGTTGGAGGCCGCCAGCTCCGCGATAGGCCTCAGCGCAGACGGACACGGAGACAGGGGATACAGCAGGAAAGGTCGCATCCCCCCCGAAGGAAGAGTCAAAAAGCATGTTACACCCACCCCCCCCCACACATACACAACTAAATAAACCGAAATAAACTGTAAAAACGCGACAAGAGAAAACAAAAAACAGAAAAGACAAACGTACTGCAGGCGAGCCGCAGCTGCAGGCGAGCCGCATTCTGGGAACTAGTCGCGGCATCATTATGGTCGCTGCAAATTCTTCAACGTTGAAAGATTAGCCGCGACTAGAATTAAGCCGCCACGGGGTGTAGCGAGAATTCTCGTGCCGTAGGTGGGTCGCCAGGAGGTCCTAGTGGGTTGCCAGGAGATCGAAGTTTCTCGTAGGTTGTAGCCGGTGCTGACTGGTGAATTTCATTGGCTCATTGGGGAAAAAAAACGTATGCAGTAGTTTTCAGAACCAAGGATAATCGACTGATAATGTTAAATGTCCGCCGAGCTTCATAGACGTGTATCTCTGGCTTCATAAAAGTTGTCTCCACTCCTTCTCCCTCCTTCTCCCCCCTTCACTCCTTCACTCCCCTCTTCCCCCTCCCCCCTCTTTTAAAGGACTTACCATACACTGTGCTTAAGCCGTCTTAATTACAGCGCAAACCTTCCTGTTCACCTTGGTATCACATTGGCTTTGCACCGAGTGAATTTCACTCAGACAGTGCTCCCCCCGCTTGCCCTGTCCCCCGCCTGCATAACGGGCTGGTGAAGGAAGCGATGTGTGTGTTTGTGTGTGTTCCACTCTGATCTTGTGTGTGGACTCGATAAGAAGAATCTAAACACCTTAATTAACCTGCCAATGCTCATGACTTCAACAGGGTGGGAGATTGCAACCTTCACGTGGTCCGCCCTGTTTCGCCGAATGCAATCAACCTGTCGTGTACAATCAAATAAGATCAAATAGAACAAGTTGTCCTACAATTTTAGACTGCGCACGCCATACGCAGGAAGAAGATGAGTTCAACAATGCTTAAATGCAATTAAAATGAATTGTACCTCAACTAAAATAACAAAGGTCAAAAATAATTGTTAAACTATCTCAAATTTTATTCATATTCCAGAGCAGAATATTCTGAAATATTTTTGATAATAGAGATTAAGCAGTAATTACAATATTATGAAGAAAGAGAATGAGAGAATGACTTGATACCTAGTGAAATAATGAGGTGACATTACAGCTGTAAAAAGGATCTATAATTATCGTATGGACACAAAATGCTGATGTAACTCAGTGGGACAGGCAACATATCTGGTGAGAAGGAATGGGTGATTTGGGTCGAGACCCTTCAGACTGAGAGTCAGGGGGAGGGAAACTGGAGATATGGAAGGGTTCAAAGAGAATGTGAGGTGTGAAAATGACAGATCAAAGCAGACGATAGTCAAGCAAATGTGGAATGGTCATTGTTGGCTGAGGGGAAGGTGACAACCAGGCATACAATGTAAAATTAATCAGGAGGACAGTGAAACTAGTCTGAGAACTAGGGTGGGGGGAGGGACGGAAAGAGAGGGAAATCAATTGCAACTTTGTTTTTCTCTTAACATTTTCTTTTTCTCTTTTGGCAATGTACTTTTCGACCATTTTGACATGAAGCCAGTGTGGAAAAATAAAAGTTAAGTGTCTGTAAGCAGCAGAAGATTACAACTAAAAGTAATGTTAATGTCAGCGGGTGCCTGGTTTCATGATAGGCTGGGGTGTAATGAACTTTTCAAAGTGTGTTTTTGTTTGTTTCAAGTGACAGTCGCTCTGGGCTCCCATTAGAGCCTGGGACAGAGCCATTAAGTATTCAGTAATTAGCAATAACGAGTGCCGTCTAATTTTGTGCTTGGTGTGAGAGTTCTATCACCAGAAGATGGAATTTCTGGCTCAATCCAATATAACGATGGAGCCCTTCCAATAGAAGAAGGCAATGTCTTTTCCAATCAAAAATCATTAAAGTGACTACAGGTCCAGATTTTTAACCTGCTGGGACAAGTACAACCTTTACCATAGATGCTTCTGCAGTGATTGAGCAGATCTGCATCTGCTGCAGGTTGGCTGTGTTACTTCCACCTGCATTTCTCATGGACACCAATGTAAACAAGGCCACTCTAACAGGATGTTCAAGAAGGAACTGCAGATGCTGGAAGATCGAAGGTAATCAAAATTGCTGGAGAAACTCAGCGGGTGCAGCAGCATCTATGGAGCGAAGGAAATAGGCGACGTTTCGGGCCGAAACCATTCTTCAGACTAACAGGATTATGTTTTCTGGCTTTGAGGCCTTAATCTTTAACACAGTTTCTCAGGAGACTAAAAGCGGCATTGGTGCACGAATAGCCAGGATGAATTTAATCTCTGTCAGCTGTCCTTGCTCCTGAGATGTGGAAAATGGTCCATGTCCTCCAATGAACCATCATGGTTGGAGGTTAATGTTGTTCAAAGGGGTCAGGTTGATAGCCCCCGTGTCCAGCATATCATCCTCGCCACCTTTGCCAGCTCAAACAAGATCCCACCACCAGACTTATGCCTGCAACCGTAGGAGATGCAACACTAGCCCATTCACCTTTTCCCTCGCCACCATCCAGAGAACAAAACAGCCCCTTCAGATGAGGCAAAGCCAAGTCAAGTTTATTGTCATATGCACAAGTATGGTGAGGTACAGGTACAATGAAAAATGTGCTCACTGTATTTTTCACTTGCACACAAGTACCCCTGACTTGATCCATTGCATTTGGTGCTCCCCATGTGGCCTCTCCTACATCAGTGAGACCAAGTGTAGACTTGGCAAACATATTGTGGAGCATCTGCACTCTGTTCACAATGATCATCTACAGCTCCCGGTTGCATGTCATTTCAACTCAACTTCTCATTCCCACACTAACTTATCTGTTCTCAGCCTTTTGCACTGCCACGGTCAGACCAAATGCACCAGATATTCTACTTGGGTAGTCTGGAGCCCAATCATACATGAACACTGGAATTTCCCAATTCCAGTTAACTCAATGCCCTGTTCTCCTTCTCCTCTCCCATCAGTTCAAAATGTGGTTCTCTCTCTTTGTTCACCTTTTCCATCCCTTCCCCCATCAAAAAGTTACCCAGACTCACCACCATTCCCAATCTGGTTCCATCACCCACATATCCATCTGCCTGCGTTTCTTCGTCCTTGGTTCACCCTCCAATCCCCTTTCTCAACCGACTCCATCATTCCCCACCACATTCGATTCAACCCATCATGTACCAGCCTCTGATTCTCCCTGTCCTCTCACTTCTATACATTAGCTTTCTTCCCTCTATTCTCCCAACCCTGATGCAGGGTCTCAACCCAATATGTTGACCATTCCTTTGCCTCCACAAATGCTGCTTTATTTGCTAAGATGTTATGGCTGTTATTTTTTGCTCCAGATTCCAGCATCTGCAGTCTCTGGTGTCTCCATTGCACTGGACATCAGCTTTGCAGATGTTGGGTGAAAACCCATCTTTTCATATGCTTCACTGAATAATCCTACAGTGTGCAATATACCGCAAGCTTCAAAGACTAAATCTGTGGGCAGTTATAGCCCCCATCTCACTCAAAGACTAGTTCCATTCAGGGCCTGTCGCGGGGTGACACCTCTGTGGTCATGAGTAGTCACCCAAAGAGTCGTACCTTTTTCTGGTCGCCGCTGGATTTTCAACATGTTGAAAATTTTCGAAGATCTGCTGAGACTATGACGGGTGCCGGCAAGTCACGGAAAAAAGTGGGACAGGCCCTTTTGTGTGACAACAAGGAACTATAGATGCTAGTTTACAAAAAAAGAGATACAAAGTGCTGGAGTAACTCAGCAGGTCAGGCAGCATCTCTGGAAAGCAGACTAAAGGGCCTGTCCCACTTTACGAGGTAATTCAAGATTCTCCCGGGTTCTCCCCTGATTCGAGCTCGTGTAATGTACGTAGCGGGTACGTAGGAGCTCGTGGATGTCACATAGCGGCTCATACGAGTAACGGTAGGTAATCGGGAAATCCGGTAAGCTCGTGACGTTTTTTCAACACTGTGAAAAATGGTCACGAGTAAAAAAAATACTTGTTATAAAAAAATGTTTACTTTTTACTCGTACGAGCCCCTACGTACCCACTACGTACATTACACGAGCTCGAATCAGGAGAGAACTAGGGGGAATCTTGAATTACCTCGTACAGTGGGACAGGCCCTTAACTCTCTGGAGAACTGCTCCATTAGTGTGTAAGGAACTGCAGATGCTGGTTTAAACCGACGATAGACACAAAAAGCTGGAGTAACTCAGTGGGACAGGCAGCCTCTCTGGAGAGAAGGAATGGGTGACGTTTCGGGTCGAGACCCTTCTTCAGACTGGCTAGGGATAAGGGAAACAAGATATAGATATAAACGGTGATGTGGAGAAATAAAGAACAATGAATGAAAGATATGAAAAAAGTAATGATGATATAGAAAAGGCCATTGTAAGCCGGTTGTAGGGTGAAAATGTGAAGCTAGTGTGACTTGAGTGGGGGAGGAATAGAGAGAGAGAGAGAGAGAGAGAGAGAGAGGGAATGACGGGGCTACCTGAAGTGAGAGAAATCAATATTCATACAACTGGGTTGTAAGCTGCCCAAGCGAAATATGAATTGCTGTTCCTTCAATTTGACCTCACTCTGACAATGGAGGAGACCGAGAACAGAAAGGTCTGTGTAGGAATGGGAAGGAGAATTAAACCGGGAGATCAGGTTGGTTCACACGGGCTGAGCGAAGGTGTTCCGCAAAATGATCGCCCAATCTGCGTTTGGTCTCGCCGATGTATAAGAGTCCAAATCTTGAACAACGGATACAGTAGATGAGGTTGGAGGAGGCGCAAGTGAACCTCTGCCTAACCTGAAAGGACTGATGGGGTCCCTGGACAGAGTCGAGGGAGGAGCCCAGTGGTATGAATATTGATTTTTCACACTTCAGGTAGCCCCGGCATTCCCTCTCTCTCCATCCCTCCCCCACCCAAGTCGTACTAGCCTCTCATTTTCACCCTGCAAACATCTTACAATGGCCTGTTTCCTTTATCATCATTACTTTTTTGCATATCTTTAATTCATTGTTCTTTATCTCTCCATATCACCGTCTATATCTGTGTTCAAAAAGGAACTGCAGATGCTGGAAGATCGAAGGTACACAAAATTGCTGGAGAAACTCAGCAGGTGCAGCAGCATCTATGGAGCGAAGGAAATAGGCGACGTTTCGGGCCGAAACGTCTGAAGAAGGGTTTCGGCCCGAAACGTCGCATATTTCCTTCGCTCCATAGATGCTGCTGCACCCGCTGAGTTTCTCCAGCAATTTTGTGTGCCGTCTATATCTCTTGTTTCCCTTATGCCTAACCAGTCTGAAGAAGAGGTTTGACCCGAAACAACACCCATTCCTTCTCTCCTCAGATGCTGCCTGCCCTGCTGAGTTACTCCAGCTTTTTGTGTCTATCTTCAGCTCCATCAGTGTGCTGTGTTCAAGGACCTGTGATGTACATGAAACACATATTAGTTTAACAGCTTTTCAGCAGGAACAAGATAATCTGCACACCATTCTCTTAAACCTGCTGCTTAAACACTAAGATTTGAAATAGATTTTTGTGGGAGAGAAGGTGATCTCTTCGAGGCTCCACAACTCTGTGTTCTTGATGCCTTATCCAATCTGGAACACCATTTGAACACGAGTCATTTAGCAGAGTGTTATATACTCAAGCTATTGTTGGTAACTGGTTATTTCCTCTTTTTATTTTAGTTTCCAATAAGCAGCTGGCTGGTAAGATATAAAAGGTAACATGCTACATTACTACGGTAAATTCTGGACAGGAACCTCATTCAATGGTAAAGCTGGGAATTAAAACACTTTAATCACCTTGTGTCTCCCCCCCCCACCCCCCCACCACCACCAATAGACACCTTCTATAGTATAAAAAGTAGCACATTCAAGTAAGCTATGCACAAAAGTAACGGAGTGTACATAAAGTCCCACTGATTTTGTGGAGAGTTATTTCTGAAGAATAGGTTTTAATGGAATTGCTGGAATTGAGTGTGCCTCTCTCTGATTTAACATCCTGTAATGTTCTTGATCCTAATAGACTTTGTGGTTAATGTTCCCCATAAGTTTCTTCTCACTCCTTTTAATCAGCACACTTCAGGGGAAATTATGGTGCCATCATAAACATAATGGAGTGGGCGAATTAATTTTTAAAAAAAATTATTGCAATCATTGCCCTGAATCAAGGAAATTCCATTTCCGATTTATTAAATAGTAATATATTTGACTTACCAGTTATCCAAACTAATTGAAACAGTTCCAACTAATGCACTGAACGTTTCCTTGAGGAGCATTTTGGTTTCTGGATGAACTGCCTGAAGAAGGCAATCGAAGGGGAAAGAACAAAGGATGATTGGTGTGCATTTGGGGTAAAGTTAATAGACAGGTACTTGGGCCTAGGCAGTGATATTTTTAAGCCGAGGTTCCTGATGCTACTTTGAGCTATGATTTTAATTCTGTGTTGCACATGTGTGATACAGTAAATGTAAAGACTCAAATCTTCTTTCTCGAGTTCTGAGTACAAGAGGTCATTGGAAAATCCATTGCAAATAGAGCAAGTGGTGTCCAATTTCTCCCATTCATTAGTTTAGTGTAGTTTAGAGATACAGTATGGAAACAGGCCCTTTAGCCTGCATAGTCCACAATGACCATTGATCACCAATGGACACCAGAAGCATGTGGCAGGGTGTCAGGGACATCACTGGCTACAAGAGCAGCCCCGCCTGCCCCCACGGTGATATCACACTGGCCAACGAACTGAACACCTTCTTTGCCCGGTTCAAAACTAGCAACACCACCAGGAGTGGAATAACTCCGGCCATGGCGGAGGGACAGGCCTTAACACTGAGCACTCAGGAGGTGCAGTGCGCTCTGCGTAGGATCAATCCACGCAAGGCTGCAGGCCCGGATGGAGTCCAGGGAAGGGTACTAAAGGACTGTGCTGTTACAGCTGGCGGAGGTATTCACGAGAATCTTCAATCTGTCTCTATCTCTGGCAATGGTCCCCAAGTGCCTGAAAACAGCCATCATAGTGCCGGTGCCGAAAAAGTCCAAAGTCACCAACCTGAATGACTACCGCCCGGTTGCCCTAACTCCAATCCCAATGAAGTGCTTTGAAAGGCTGGTCCTCTCCCATATCAAATCCAGCATCCCTGCCTCACTGGACTCTCATCAATTTGCATACAGGGCAAATAGATCAACAGAGGATGCCATCTCTCTGGCTCTTCACACTGTCCTGACTCACCTGGACAGACAGGGCACGTACGTGAGGATGCTCTTCGTTGACTATAGCTCTGCATTCAATACGGTCATCCCCACCAAGCTCACCACCAAACTCCACCAGCTAGGCCTCAGCTCGCCGGCATGTGATTGGATCCTGAACTTTTTGACGGAGCGACCGCAGGCAGTGAGACTGGGCCCGCACCTGTCCTCCACTATCACCCTGAGCACCGGCACACCACAGGGCTGTGTACTAAGCCCCATGCTCTACTCCCTCTTCACTCACGACTGTGTTTCCTGCATTCGACACCAACACCATCGTGAAGTTTGCAGACGACACTACAGTGATTGGGCTGATCACCAACGGTGATGAAACAAAATACAGGGCGGAGGTGCAGAACCTGGCGGACTAGTGCTCACGTAACAACTTGGCACTAAACACCTCCAAGACCAAGGAGCTGATTATTGACTTCAGGAGGTCCCATAATGGAGAATACGCCCCAATCTCCATTTACGGGGAAAGTGTGGAGAGAGTGTCCAGCTTTAAGTTTCTGGGCACTCACATTTCAGAGGACCTCACATGGTCCACCAACACCGCTGCGCTGGTCAAGAAGGCACAGCAACGACTGTTCTTCCTGAGGACATTAAAAAAGACTGGTCTGCCCCAACAGCTGCTGACAACGTTCTACCGCTGCACCACAGAGAGCATACTAACGTATGGCATCTCTGTGTGGTATCTCAGCTGCACGGAGGAAGAGAGGAGAGCTCTTCAGCGCGTCATCCACAGAGCGCAGAGGATCATTGGGACACAGCTACCAGCCTTGGAGGGCATCTACCACACACGGTGCCTCAGGAAGGCCGTCAACATCCATAAAGACTCATCACACCCCTGTAATGGACTGTTTGAACTACTTCCCTCCGGCAGACTTTACAAGGCCTTCTACGCCCGTACCTCCAGACTCAGAGACAGCTTTATTCCAAGAGCTATAGCGGCTCTGAACCAGCCCTGCTGAGTGTCCCCCATCCCCCCCTGGACTGTCTCCCTCGGATGGTCACGCCACACAGCTTATTTATTTATTTTACTTTTATTTTTCATCGGTTGGAGCTGCATACTAAATCTCGTTGCACTGACGTGCAATGACAATAAAAGATATTATTATTATTATTATTATTATTATTATTATTATTATTATTATTATACCAGTTCTATGTTATCCCACTTTATCATCCAATCCTTACACACTAGCAATTTACAGAGGCCGATTAACCTAAAAACCTGCACGTCTCTGGGATGTGGGGGAAACCAGAGAACCAGAAGGAAACCCATGCAGTCACAGGGAGAATGTACAAACTCCACACAGACAGCTCCAAAAGTCAGGATCGAACCTGGGTCTCTGATGCTATGAGGCAGCATCTCTCCCAAATGCACCACTGTGCCACCCTTAAAGTCAATGCACAAAATGTTTAGGAGCATTTTGCAACCAAAATTGTTTCTTCAATCTTTACCACCTTACGGACATAAATGGTAGCAAATTAGTAGAATATCTAGTCAATAGCAACCCAACGAGGAAAAATATATCACTCGCTGTGTTCAATATATTTTTTTAAAGATCATCTTCATATGATATACCCAGTTGAGTTACAGCATCAGGCTATGGGGAGAAAGTAGGGCAGTGGGATTCATTATGGTTCAGTCCAACACAGAATCAGTGATGGCAGACACACGAGACTGCAGATGCTGTAATCTTGAGCAAAAAATAAAAACTGCTGATTGAACTCAGCAGGCCAGGCAGCATGTGTGAAAGGAAGAGGACAGACAATATATCTGTTTAGGATAACTTCATTAGTGACGGCACCCCATGGAGCACATGGACCCTTTCTGTACTGCTACTTCTGTGGTTGTACTTCGGTAGTTCAATATTTGAGATTTTGAATTTAAGCTATACCAGTATAATATATTCAGCATTGCTATAGACATTTAACTGAAATTAAGTCTAAAATAAATGCAATAATTCCTTTTTTACATTCAAAGAAATAGCACATTGTGCTTTTTGCACTGTTATAACTTGCAAATGGCAACTGTAAAATGTCAGTAAGAGCAAGTAAACTGGCTACATCTAATATTTACTCAAATCACTGCACCTCAGTTTGCAAAGTGATTTCAACATGCAGATTTGCAGACCATTGTATCGATTGTGACAGCTGTCCATTGCAATATCATACAGTATGTCGTTTCCAAGCAGAGCCTCTCAGTGAATTGTATTGGACAGAGCTTTCTGAAGAGGACTGTCAAAAATGTTTCCATTTCCCTAACAGTGGGGTTAATTGGTGACTGCTAATGTGACAATGATAAATTTATTAAAGCTAATATACCCCCTGTTTAGATAGTGGCTGCTAATTAACAGTGCACATTTGAAGAGGTGTCCTTGGCAGAGTATTTGAACAGTTCCTCGGTGTTTTTAATTTGCACAATGTGAATAGTTCGCCATTAACTGTAGATTTCAGAAGTAACACGAGGCCACATTTTTCAAGATTCAGTTGTAACTTGCATTAAATAGCTGGAAGTCGATCCAAAGCTACTAATGAGATATTAATTCCATGCAATTATCAGAATTATCTAGATCTCCATTAACAGATTCAGGCATATGCCAAGATCGCAGTAGTACCGGCCGTGCAAAGTGGCTGAGTGGCTGAAATTACGTGTAGGTATACTTGGTCTATAGATGCGATTGTTTGGCAATACTGACTGTTGATCATTCACGTCTGCCTTTTTTCATTTTATTCATTCATGGAACCAGACTAACCAGACTTGGTGAGACCAAGCGGAGGCTTGGTGATCGTTTCGCCGAACATCTCCGCTCGGTCCGCAATAAGCAACCTAACCTCCCGGTGGCTCAGCACTTCAACTCCCCCTCCCATTCTGTATCCGACCTCTCTGTCCTGGGTCTCCTCCATGGCCAGAGCGAGCAACACCAGAAATTGGAGGAATAGCACCTCATATTCCGCTTGGGGAGTCTGTATCCTGGGGGCATGAACATTGAATTCTCCCAATTTTGTTAGCCCTTGCTGTCTCCTCCCCTTCCTATCTCTCCCTCAGCCCTCGGGCTCCTCCTCCTCCTTTTTCCTTTCTTCTCTCCTAAAGAAACATACGGGGACTGGGTTTTATAATTTCTTCTATTTATTGCCCATTTTAATTGCTCTTGAGAAGGTGGTTGTAAGTTTAGCTTGGTCCATAAGTTCACAAGTGTCAGGAGCAGCATTAGTCCATTCGGCCCATCAAATCTACTCCGCCATTCAATCATGGCTGATCTATCTTTTCCCTCTTAGCCCCATTCGCCTGCCTTCTCCCCATAACCCCTGACACCCGTACTAATCAAACCGTAGCTACCCATTTGTAACTATTCATCTGAGTAAATGTCAAGTGCACATCAAAGCCTTTTGACCACCACTTTTCCTATGAATTGTCTGCCAACTTCACAATTCCTTACCAAAAAAATAGATTTGTTTGCTCAAAATGGTGCCACAACCTATTTTAAGGATAA
Organism: Amblyraja radiata; assembly: GCF_010909765.2. Lineage (NCBI taxonomy): Eukaryota > Metazoa > Chordata > Chondrichthyes > Rajiformes > Rajidae > Amblyraja > Amblyraja radiata. The sequence goes on along the minus strand of NC_045957.1, from coordinate 131,996,775 downwards.
ATGGGACGTCTCCAATAGATTTCAATCTTCATTTTTCGCACTTTATTGGCAGTGGCTCCAGACCTTTTTATGTGTCAGTAAACAGCTGAAGTGTAATGGGTGCTGATCATTAGAAGGTAGTACAGGATTAGGGGAATCATAACACAATGGATAAACTATGCAACATTAATGAGAACTCTCTTCTTATCGAGTCCACACACAAGATTAGAAGTTGTTCAGCCAGAGCTGAACACACTTCTCGGCATCTGCACAATGGTGTCTGTCTTGCGCTTCTTGTGCTTCTTGTGCGTGGTGGTGGAAAGATTGGTTGAAACAGGGCCTCGACGTGAGCGCTCTTTCCTTGAGAACTGATAAATGCGTCCTTCAGAATTGTTTCATTTGATGCCACAGTATCCCCCTAGCATTCTGGCTCTGTCCGACATTTCCCTTCCCTGTTGTGCCTCAGAACCAGGCCCGACACTGCAGACCTGTCCTCTGCTGCTGCATTGGAAATCACTCTGACTTCCAACATCCTGCAGGAGGAGCACTCCATTATCCCACCTGCTCTCTCTACTACACCAAGGAACCAATTACACACAATAACACACTCTCACCCTTTAGTTGGACACAAAATGTTGGAGTAACTCAGCGGGACAGGCAGCATCTCTGGATTTGAGGAAGGACATTATTGCTATTGAGGGAGTGCAGTGTAGGTTTACCAGCTTAATTCCCAGGATGGCGTGACTGACATATGATGAAAGAATGGATCAGCTGGGCATATATTCACTGGAATTTAGAAGGAGGAGGGGATCTTATAGTAACATATAAAATTCTTAAGGGATTGGACAAGCTAGATGCAGGAAAAATGTCCCCCAACCCCCTCTCAGCCAGAAAGTTGTGAATCTGCAGAATTCTCTGCCACAGAAGACAGTGGAGGCCAATTCACTGGATGTATTCAAGAGAGTTAGACATAGCTCTTATGGGTAACAGAATCAAGGGATATGGGGTACTGATTCTGGATGATCAGCCATGAGCATATTGAATGGTGGTGCTGGCTCGAACAGCCAAATTTTGTATGGTTCTATAGAAGGATTGGGTGACGTTTTGGGCCAAGACCCTTCTTCAGACCATTGCTCAGCCCTCTCGCCAAAGCCTCTTGAGTCAAAGCCTCGGCAATGCCTCTCCCCAAAACTCAGCACTGTATTTCCCCTCTTACGGCTTCTTAAGCCAAGAAAGTCACCCGTTCTTCTGAACTCCAAGAAATTAATATCTAACGTGATAAAACATACCCCACATTGCACATTGGGGAATTTTCCTATGTTTAAAGGAAGGGCAAGAAAAACATACAACACGCTTGCCATTTTGAGTTATGTTCCATGATGCCACATTTTGATCTTGGATTCAAGCTCAGATTTAATCATTAACAGAAACTTTGTGCTAAATGCAAACAAAAATGATGAGAATAAATTCCATTGCATCAGCTCTCCATCGGTAGAATTTCATTGGGGAGGAACCTTCAAAATGTATACATACAAACAGGAATCTGTAAAAATAATCGCATTTTAGATGAGGTATCTGTTTCATAATACATCCAATTATGAATATGAAATCCAAACAAGTTTAACTATATTTGAATAAAATGGAAAGAATCAAGTCGACGTCCATTTTTCCCATTACACCAATCTCATAATCAGTAAGTGCCACCAGCGACTCTACTTCCTGCGGCAGCTCAAAAAAAAAATTCAGGGTCAGTGACATCACTTTACTCAACAAGATTCACCAGAAAGGCCAAAAAAATCATAGCAGACCACTTTCACCCGGCACATTACCTCTTTAATCTCCTCCCATCAGGAAGGAGATATAGAAGCATTAAAAGTAAAACATCTCGCTTCAGAGACAGCACCTACCTCCAAGCCATCAGATATTCGAATTTGCACTAATCACTCTGCACTTTCTTTTGCACTTGCACTTACGCTTAACATGGCGCTGCTGGGTCCTGTCCTTCCTGTATATATTGTCCTTCGTACGGTATTGTCTGTATTATCTATTGTGGTGTATGTGGTGGTTGTATTGTACTGTATTGTATCTGTCTGAGAGCGAACCAAGACACTTTCCTATCAACTTGTTGACATTGTAGTGGCCTGGTCGAGGTCAGGAAAAGACCGGACACCAGGCGGATTCAAAAGAAGCTTTTTAATGGTAGCCGTACGAGAACACACACACGACACCCTTATCTCCACCCCTCGGGAGTCGTCTGGAAACCCCGTGGCAGACCAACGCCCCTGTCCCTCAATCGGCGAGGGGGATGATCCAAGGAGTGGCCTACCCCACAGGGACCGCCACAACATGGCAATAAACTTCTTGAATCTTGAATCTTGAATCTTGAAGTTGATACATTTCCAAACCAGGAAGCTGTCCACAGAGCTAAAAGCTTTTCTGCATCACTGGATTCTCTGCAGTGCAGAAACATCCGCAATCCATTGTGTATTATATTCAATGAACCACAGCACTGGGGGACATAACCATGTGTTGTGATATCACACTGCACTAGAGCAGTAACATTTGCTTAAAGCTAGACTTTTATTGCTGAAGTTTGTAATGGGAATTATAGAATTGAGATACTTACAAATGTGCAGATCAGCCATAATCATACAAATTTAATACAGAGAGGTGTGAGGTGTTGCATTTTGGGACGTCTAACAAGGCAGGACCCACACAGCGAATGGTAGGCCTCTGGGTAGAGGTATAGAGAGAGGGATCTAGGAATGCAGGTGCATGGTTCCTTGAAGGTCGAGTCGCAGGTAGATAAGGTGGTCAAAAAGGCTTTTGGCTCATTGTCCTTCATCAGAGTATAGAGTATTGAAGGTACACAAAAAAGCTGGAGAAACTCAGCGGGTGCAGCAGCATCTATGGAGCGAAGGAAAAAGGCAACGTTTCGGGCCGAAACCCTTCTTCAGAATATAGAGTATTGAAGTTGGGAGGCCATGTTGCAGTTGCAAAAGACTTTGGTGAGACCGCATTTAGAATATTGTGTTCAGTTCTGGGCACCATGTTATAGGAAAGATATTGTCATGCTTGAAAGGGTTCAGGGAAGATTTCCAAGGATGTGCCAGGACTAGTGTGAGCCATAGGGAGAGGTTGAGTAGGCTGGGCCTCTATTCGTTGGAGCACGGGAGGATGAGGGGTGATCTTATAGAGGTGTACAAAATCATGAGGGTCTCTTGTCCAGAGTCGGGAAATTGAGGTCCAGAGGACATTGGTTCAAGGTGAAGGGGAAAAGATTTAATAGCAATCTGAGGGGTAACTTCCCCACACAAAGGGTGGTGGGTGTATGGAACAAGCTGCTGTATGAGGTAGTTGAGGCTGGGACTATCCCAACATTTAAGAACCAGTTAGACAGGTACATGTAAGGACAGGTTTGGAAGGATATGGACCAAGTGCAGGCAGGTGGGACTAGTGTAGCTGGGACATTTTGGCCGGTGTGGGCAAGTTGGGCTGAAGGGCCTGTTTCCACACTGTATCACTCAATGACTCTAATTGACATGATGGGCACAAGGAACTGAGTGAACTATTCCTATTCCTTGTGTAAGAAGGAACTGCAGATACTGGTTTATACCGAAGATACACAAAATGCTGGACTAACTCAACGGGTCAGGCAACATCTCTGGAGAAAAGAAATAGGTGACATTTTGGGTTGAGACCCTTCATCAGACATATCCGGCCACAGACCAGTCTGATGAAGGATCTCGATCTGAATTGTCACTTATTCTTTTTCTCCAACAATGCTGCCTGACCCGCTGAGTTACTCCAGCATTTTGAGTCTGTATTCCTGTACCTTATTGGCATATGTGGGAAAGAACTGCAAATGCTGGTTTAAACCAGAGATAGACACACAAAGCTGGAGTAACTCAGCAGATCAGACAGCATCTCTGGAGAAGACCCTGAAGAAGTCTGAAGGGTCTCGACATGAAACGTCACCTATTCCTTTTCTCCGGTGACACAGTCTGACCTGCTGAGTTACTGCAGCGTTTTGTGTCTATCCTTAGTGGTATTACTGTTTTACAGGTGAAATAAGCCACAGGGCCAATTCCACTCATTTTCACTTAAGCTCACAGCACAAAAAAAAAAGTTAGAAATGACAATTAGGACATTTAAAAGGGACTTAGATGGCGATATTGAGAGGAAAGATGTGGAGAGATGTGTGCCAGGCCCAGGCAAATGGAACTAGCTCAATTAGGCAAATGGACGGCATGGATGAGTTGGGCCAAAGGGCCTGTTTTATTTTTGCTGTATTACTCTATGACTCCATTCAGGTATAAAGATAATGGCACATAAGTTAGGGCTGTGTACAAAATCATATTCCTCGTTGGTCTCATTGCCTTTTCCTCCTTTGAAAAAAAAAAGCTGATTAAATCAGTTGACTCGTTGGCCAAATGAGAATTGATGTGAATTTTTCTCCAGAATATGGTCCTTTGGAGCCTCAGGAAATAAAGGTCACATTTGACATTAACTGCTCCAGCTGAATAAAATCTATTCTCTCCATCCACTAGAGGTTTCGCATGATAAGCCTTGCATGTGCTGCAGTGAACACTACTGTTATTTGTTTCGAGCTTTCAATTAAACTGGACAGTTTGGAGGGAACTCAAAACAACAGGGACTAAAAACCCACGGCTTCCCTTTCATACTAACATTAACATCAAATATTTCAGTTAACTAATTTGACAATTGAAGTTGATATCTTGAAAATGGCTGGTTTAATGGTCTCATTGGATTAATACAAAATGCTATTTAATGCAAACGTTTGTGTTCCTTCCAATATTCATTAAACTTTTGTTGAAGAACTTGTGTTGATAATACTATGGTTAATCAGATTGCAAAAAGGTGAAGCTAGGTCAAGTTACTGCTGTGATTGCTGCACAATTGCAGGCACATTTAGTTTAGAGATACAGCATGGAAACAGGCCCTTTGGCCCACTGAGTCCATGCCGACCATCGATCACCCGTTAACATTAGTTATCCTACTTCCTTATCCACCCGCTACATATTAGGGCAATTTCCTGTGGCCAATTAACTTGCATCTCTTTGGGATACGGGAGGAAACCAGAGAACCTGGTAGCAAAAACAGAAAGGCAGATTACTATCTAAATGGTGCCAAGTTGGGAAAAGGGGAAGTACAACGGGATCTGGGGGTCCTTGTACATCAGTCTATGAAAGTAAGCATGCAGGTACAGCAGGCAGTGAAGAAAGCGAATGGCATGTTGGCCTTTATAACAAGAGGAATCGAATATAGGAGCAAAGGGGTCCTTCTGCAGTTGTACAGAGACCTAGTGAGACATGTTCCCGATGTTGGGGGTTTCCAGAACCAGGGGCCACAGTTTAAGAATAAGGAGTAAGCCATTTAGAACGGAGACGAGGAAACACTTTTTCTCACAGAGAGTGGTGAGTCTGTGGAATTCTCTGCCTCAGAGGGCGGTGGAGGCAGGTTCTCTGGATGCTTTCAAGAGAGAGCTAGATAGGGCTCTTAAAAATAGCAAAGTCAGGGGATATGGGGAGAAGGCAGGAACGGGGTACTGATTGGGCATGATCAGCCATGATCACATTGAATGGCGATGCTGGCTCGAAGGGCCAAATGGCCTACTCCTGCACCTATTGTCTATTGTCTAAAACCCACACATCACAGGGAGAACATGCAAACTCCACACAGATGACACCTGAGGTCAGATTGAACCTGGGTCCCTGTGGCACTGTGAGATAGCAGCTCTACCAGCTGCCACACTCTGATACCCTTTCTCTATCCATTTCATAGATTTTGCTAAACAAGACAACTCGTACAATAAATACACTACTAAACCCTTCCTATGTAATTAGTTAATTGTAACTGTTAAAAGGTGAAGTAATCATAAGTTAATTGAATAAGTGGAATTGTGGGTGCATATGACCAAAAGGTTTAAAAAGAATTATGCATTCAAAGGAGAGAGACACAAAATTCTGGAACCTCAGCAGGACAGGCAGCATCTCTGGAGAGAAGGAATGGGTGACATTTTGGGTCGAGATCCTTGGGATATGGGCTTTACAGGCTGAGCTAGTATTTAATTGCCCATCCCTAATTGCCACAACAAAGGTCATGGTGAGCTGCCTTCGTGAACCGCTGCAGTCCTTGAGGGTGGTATCAAGCACAATGCTGTTAGAGAGGGTGTCCCAGGATTTTGATACAGTGGTGATGGTGAAGGAACAGCAACATATTTCCAACTCAGGATGGTGTGTGCTCTGGAGGGCAACTACCATGTGGTGCTGTTCTCATGCTTTTGTTGCCCTTGTCCTTCCAGCTGGTTGAGTTGTGGGCTTGGGAGATGCTGTCCGAGAAGTATTGGTGAATTGCCGCAGTGTATTCTGTAATTGGTACAAACTGCCCGTATTTGCATCACAGTGGTGCATCAAGAATACTGCTATGTCCTGTGTGATGTTGAATGTTGTTAAAGTTGCATTCATCTAGGAAAGTGGAGAGTTTTACATCATGCTCCTGATTTGAGACCTGGAGATGGTGGACAAACATTGGGGAGTTACGAGGTTCATAAGTGATCAGAGTAGAATTAGGCCATTCAGTCCACCAAGTCTACTCCGCCGTTCAATCATGGCTGATCCATCTCTCCCTCCTAACCCCATTCTCCTGCCTTCTCCCTATAATCCCTGACACTCGTACTAATCAGGAATCTATCTCTCTCTGCCTTAAAATTATCCACTGACTCCCAATCCTATTTGTCACAGAATTTTAGCCTCTGACCTGCTCTTGCAGTCCCCTTGTATATATACAATATACAAGATATATTTATTTGTCACACGTGCCAGATGGCACAGTGAAATGTGATCACCATACAGCCATACAATAAAATAAAGAACACAACACACGATAGAGTTCAACATAAAACATCCCCACACAGCAGAATCAAAAGTTTACCACTGTGAGGGAAGACACCAAAGTCAGTCATCTTCCTTGATGTTCACCCGTGGTCGGGGCCTCCGGAGCCCTCTGCAGTCGCCGCTACGGGCAGCCCGCTGCTCAGGCCCGCTCGCCGGGATGTTGGAACTCCGACGTCAGGACTGGAGACTAACCTCAGCGGCTTGGACCTCCGAATCGGCGAATCAGCCGCTTCCTACAAGAGTCCCCAGCTCCCGACGTCCTCAGGCCGCGCCGGGCGGAGATTCCGCTGGCGGCCCTCGGCAAAGGGTCCCAGGAATTCTGCAATGTTGTAGTCAGCACCGCCTGCGTTAGGAGCTCCGCAAACCACAGCTCCTCAATGTTGGAGCAGCGGCCAAACGCTCCGGAGCTCCAAATGGCGATCCAGGAAGGCATCGCCCGTTCCATGGTGAATCCAGCGCCGCGCTGCTGCTGCTGAAGCTCTGGTCCGGTCCCCGGTCTCAGGTAGGAAAGACCACTCCGATCCAGTGGTAGGCCGCGAAGAGGGGGGGGGGGTGGGCGAGGACGCGACTCGGAGAAATAGTCGCATCCTCACCAAGAAGCGACTAGGAAACGGTTTCCCCCTTACCCAACCAGTTGGGGAAGGCAGAGGCGCCTTCAATGCAGCGCCCCTAGTGGACCTCCATATGGCTACTCCAGTTAAGTTTCTGGTCAATGACAACCCCCACAATATTAGTAGTGGGGGATTGAGTGATGGTAATGCATTGAATGTCAGGGGATAATAGCTGGATTTTTATTATTAGATATCATCATTGCCTGGTGATTGTATGCTGCCAATGTTACCTGCCACCTCTCAGCCCAGGCCTGCATATTGTCCCAGTGTTGTTGCATTTTGATGTGGATTTATTATCTGAGGAATCATGAATGGTGCTCAACATTGTGCAATCTCCTGCAAACATCCCCACATCCAACCCTATGAATGAAGGAAGGTCATTGATTAAGCAGCTGAAGATGGTTGAGCAAAGAGCTGTCAATTCAATAGGTTTATTGGTGGTTCGTGTTTTGTCCCGATCAACAATTACTGACCAGAAGCATTAATTCTGCTTCACTCTCTACAGAAGCTGGCCAATCCATTGCGAATTTCCACCATTCTCTGTTCTTACCGATTTCCAGTATTTGCAGGTTAAAAATATATATAGGACGTCAACAAAATAAATAGAGAGAGTACAGAGGAGATTTACTAGAATGTTGCCTGGGTTTCAGCAACTAAGTTACAGAGAAAGGTTGAACAAGTTAGGTCTTTATTCTTTGGAGCGCAGAAAGTTAAGGGGGGACTTGATAGATGTCTTTAAAATGATGAGAGGGATAGACAGAGTTGACGTGGATAAACTTTTCCCATTGAGAGAAGGGAAGATTCAAACAAGAGGACATGACTTGAAAATTAAGGGACAGAAGTTTAGGGGTAACATGAGGGGGAATTTCTTTACTCAGAGAGTGGTAGCTGTGTGGAATGAGCTTCCAGTGGAAGTGGTGGAGGCAGGTTCGATTTTATCATTTAAAAATAAATTGGATAGGTATATGGACGGGAAAGGAATGGAGGGTTATGGTCTGAGTGCAGGTAGATGGGACTAGGGGAGAATAAGTGTTCGGCATGGACTAGAAGGGCCGAGTTGGCCTGTTTCCGTGCTGTAATTGTTATATGGTATATATTTGTACGTGGCTTAAAAAAAAGATGTTTGGAATGTTGTCAATCCAAATATCAGTGGGTAGACGGTCAAGATATTGGTCATTTGTTGCAAGATAGAATATTGGCCTGCCTTGTGCCCAACACTAAGATCACCATAATGTTAGGTGCAAATTCTCAACAAACCCCTTATCCTTGATCTCCACTTGGAGTGCACAGTATATTAGTTTAGTTTAGAGATACAGCTCAAAAAACAGGCCCTTCAGCCCACAGGCCCTTCAGCCCAGCTAAATGCATTTCATTGTCTCTGTACTGTACACTGACAATGACAATTAAAATTGAATCTGAATCTGAATCTGACTGTGTCTGCATCGACCAGTGATACCCGCACACTAACACCATCCTACACACATTAGGGACAATTTACACTTATACCAAGCCAATTAACCTACTCCGTACAGACTTGTCCCACAGTGGGGATCGAACCCGGTCTCCGGCGCTGCAAACGCTGTAAGGCAGCAACTCTACTGTTGCGCCAAAGTGCCGCCCTTGTGTATGATGTACGCAGCAGGAAATCTTTGTCAGTTGATTGGATGGCAACATTTGCTGTCAATGTTATTTTGTCTAAGAAAGGTTAATTTATTGATAAAAGAGACTGGAAAAGAAGAATGCAGTAAAAGCAGCCGCCACACAACACGTGAATTACTTCACAAAACATTCCTTCTCTTGCTCCAATTATTGTTGAAATAAAGAGACAAAAAGGCTTTAGCAAGCAATTAAGTTTAAGAAGCAGAAGACTTCTTACCTGATGGTATAGAATACAGCAGAGATAATGAGTTCATTATGGATAGCTACAGCCATGTAGCGTGGTTCATGAAATGCTGATGGCACTGTCCGCACTGCATAGCATAGATAGACCCCCCAGAGGAGGAAGAGAAATTCAGCTGCAGGAAGAAAGCAAAGGAATGGAATAATTCTGATGTTCTTTCATGATCTGAAAACAATGGCAGTGTTCATAATATCACGTCAGAGTAACATAGCAAGCCATATTCTGGTATTGAATATTGAATATTTATTACATGTCATTTGAACCTCAGTGAGGCTCAAACGAAACTTAGTTTCCACAGCCATACAAACAGAGACAATTCCTACAAGGCATACAAACAATTCAATTTACCCAAACATCCATCACAGCGAATCTCCTCCTCACTGTGATGGAAGGCAAAGTATTTTCTCTCCCCTGCACCATTTGTCTCCCGATGTTGAAGCCCCAGGCGGGCGATGGTAAGTCCCGCGGTGCTTGACCCCAACGACAACGGAGACCCGACAGAAAAAAGGTCGGGTCTCCCGTGCAGGGAAGAGATTTTTTTAAGTTTCCCCCTCCCCCCCCCCCCACCCCCCCCACCCGCCCCCCACATATACACAGTTAAAAACACTATTAAAAACACGAACAACTACATTTAACTAGACAAAACATTTTTTTAAAGACAAACAGGCTGAAGGGGCCGCTGCAACATGGAGTCGCACCGCCACCTCAGCATAAACTCAGTATAAATGTGGAACTGATTTTTTTTTTTGCTTGACCATTAAGACTGCAATCTCTTTAAGAGGATATGTTTTTTGATTTATGCAGCATACATTGACAGTCAAATGCTTTCCCAGGTTAAGGGTGGCGCAGAGATGCAGCTGGTGGAGCTGCTGCCTGACACTGCCAGAAAGCCGGGGTCAATCCTGACCTCAGCTGCTGTCTGTGTGGAGTTTGCACATTCTCCCTGTGACCATGTGGATTTCCTCCGGGTGCTTTGGTTTTCTCCCACATCCCAAAGATGTACAGGTTTTGAGGCTAACTGGGCTCTATAAATTGCCATGATGTATAGAGAGCGGATGCAAATATGCTGGATATGATGCCAAGATAAAAGTGGTCAAAGCGGTTAAGAAGACTTTCAAGAAGACATTGGCCTTCTTTTGTCAAAGTATTGAGTATAGAAGTTGGGAGATCATGTTGTAGTTAGAGAAGACATTGGTGAGACCATATTTAGAGTATTGTGTTCAGTTGTGTTATAGGAATCATGGGCAGAAATCCCGGGAGAGGACACACACACGCACGCACACACACGCACACACACACACACACACACACACACACACACACACACACACACACACCCCCCATGTTTTGAGAGGTGGGGGACAATCCCCACCCCGTGTTTTGTAATCTGGATTTTGAAATTCGGTGAAAGTAAAATCTATTAAAATCTCCGCTTTCCGCGAGAAAGTGAGGGCGTCACTGTTAAGCGCTTGTTAATTGTCTCAATTAACATCACCAATTGTGTTTTGACCTTCAATTATTACTGGAGGTATTCACAGAGAATTTCTTAAAGCTGTCTGATGCGGGTACAATTACCATTTGACCTAATTGGATGTATTGGTGGATGGGAAAAATTAAACGGGTATCGGATTTAAATGGGTCAGGTCATTAAGGGATTCGGTCGAACGGGTTTCCTGGCTGGCTTGCAGGTAGGTCCCTCATTCAGGTCACTCATGTTATTTAGTATTTTTTCCCCATCTCTCTCTCTCTCCCCCTCCTAGGTTGGTTCTTCTGATTGCCTTTATTTGCTTCCGTTTTATTTGTTTAAGTGTTATTTATCACATTGTAGCTTTTGAAAGATTCAAGCGGGTATCAGTCACTTTCTAACGGCTGAATCGACCCGTTTGCAGGGCCTTTCATCGCCCGGCGTGGCTTTAAATCAAACTGCTGCATCGAGGTGATCGAGGTCCCTGATGTCGAAGCCCCCGCTGGTTGATTTTAAGCCGCGCCGGGCGATGAAAGGCCCCGCGATCGGGCCGATTCGAGCCCCACGATTCAGGGCAGATGAAGCTGCCGTTGCTGAAGTTCGGAGTCGGTCACCAACCAGGTTAGCTTCCGATGTTACCGTTCACAGGGCCCATGGCCAAAGCCTCACGTGTGTGTGTGTGTGTGTGTGTGTGTGTGTGTGTGTGTGTGTGTGTGTGTGTGTGTGTGTGTGTGTGTGTGTGTGTGTGTGTGTGTGTGTGCGCATGCACGGGTGAGTGTGTGTGTGTGTGTGTGTGCACGGCCACCAAGAAATTGTGTCCCCCCCCCATGTTTTGATAGCGATTTCCGCCCCTGAATTAGGAAACATATTGTCAAGCTTGAAAGCGTTCAGAGATGATTTACCAGGATGTTGCCAGGACTCGATGGACTGAGCTATTGGGAGAGGTTGAGCAGCTTAGGGCTTTATTTCTTAGGGCACAGGAGGATGAAGGGTGATTTCATAGAGGCGTACGAAATCATGAGAGGAAGAGATCGGGGAATCGAGAACCAGTTTAAAGTGAGGGGGGAAAGATTTAATGGGAACCTGAGGAGTAACTTTTCTGCACAAAGGCAGGTGAATGTATGGAACAAGCTGTTGGAGACGGTAGTTAAGGCAGGAGATAGACACAAAAAGCTGAAGTAACTCAACGGCTCAGACAGCATCTCTGGAGAAAAGGAATAAGTACATTTTGGGTCGAGACCCTTCTTCAGAATTGAGGAAGGTACTATCGCAATGTTTAAGAAGCATTTAGACAGGTACATGGAGAGGGTGAGTTTAGAGGGATATGTGCCAAAAGCAGGGAGGTGGGACTAGTTAAGATGGGGTATGTTGGTTGGCATAGGCCTGTCTCCACGCTGTCTGACTAAGACTCTTTAAACTCATCTCATCTGCCTGCACGTGATCTATATCCTTTCATTCCTCACATATCCATGTGCCTTTCTAAAATCCACTTAAACACCACTATCGTATCTGCCTCCACCACCATGCCTCAAGTTTGCTTCAGACATCCACCACCCACTGCATAAAAAAATAATTGTCCTGCACATCTTGTTTAAACTTTGGCCTCTCACATTAAAACCATGTCCTCTAGTGTTTGACATTTCCAGCCTAGGAAAAAGGTTCTGACTGTCTTCCCTATCTATGCCTCTCATCATTTTATATACTGTATTTCTATCAGGTCTTTCAATCTCTGGTGTTCCAGAGAAGACAATCTATATTAGTCCATTCTTTCTTGGTGGACATTTAGGCCATTCCCACTGGAATGAGTGAAGCCGCTTCTGCACACATAGATAATTAATTGGCTGTCTTTTTCTTTCTAAACCTTGATTAAAATGGCAAGTAAATGATTTTTTTTTTAACTGAACACACAACACCGTCACTATCTGGCCTTCACTGATGAATGAATGCTATTGTAATAATGGCTTTAACCCATATGCCTTAAATAGGCTAATGGCACCAATAAAATAACACTCTCAGTGGAAAAAATATATATACGGGTTCCTTCTCATTCAGATTAAGTGGAAAAGGCAATGCATCTTGCACTTGTTCTTTGCAAAGTTTATGGTGCATAAAACAGTGAAATAGATGACATTTAATGAAGTGATCAAACATTTTATAGTTACCAAAAAAAATCCTAAAAATACATCAAAAGAGAAAGTGTTCATGGGAAAGCATCAGTGTTATCTTTATAACAATCTTTTGGAATTCGATGGCACCAGGCACATGTCTTGACATTGAACGCATAGTGTTCCAGCATGTGAAAGGCAAAGGGACCTCCTGAACTTCCACCAGGAGAGTGACTATTGAATCATAGTTGGGAGAGATATGACCCTGTCCCACTTAGGAAACCTGAACGGAAACCTCTGGTGACCTTGCGCCCCACCCAAGGTTTCCATGAGTCGCCAGAGGTTTTAGTCACTTACCTGGAAAGCCTCGACCGAAGCGTGAGCTGCATCTACTGACAAAGATCCTACAGGATCTTTGCTACCGACCACACACACACACACACACACACACACACACACACACACACACACACACACACACACACACACACACACACACACACACACACACACACACACACACACACACACAATCACACACACACACACACACACACACACACATTGCGATGGTGGGGGCCAGGGACAGCGGAGGAGCGCTGTCTGCGCGATGAAGAGGAAGGTAAACAGCTGCCACAGAGCACGGTAAGTCTTTTAGAGAGCGCGGGAGGGAGGGAGAGAAGGGGAAAGAAGTGGAGAGAAGGGGAGAGAGAAGGGAGGAGAGAAGGGGGGAGAAGGGGGGAGAAGGGGAGAGAAGGGGGAGAATGGGGAGAAGGGGAGAGAACAGGGGGGAGAAGCAGTGGAGACAGTTTTATGAAGTTTAATAAAGTTAGCGGGCATTTTACCTTCCGGTGGATCTTCTAGGTCCTGAAAACCAAAGATCCAACTGGATCTTTGCTGAAAACTCCAATGAGCCAATCAAAATGGCCGGTCAGTGAAGGAGATTGCCTTTGACTGCCTGTAAGTAAATAGCAACCCCACTCCACTGGCTTTGACCAAACGGCAACATATTTTTAGTCTAGGCCGGTTTCTTGTCTCCCTAATGGTCGAAAGTGGTTTCCGCGTAGTCGAGGCTTCTTCTATGTTCCTGCGACTATTTCAACAAATTCAAAACGGGCCTCAAATTCAAATTCAAATACAAAACCTTGGGTGGGGCGCAAGGTCACCAGAGGTTTCCGTTCAGGTTTCCTAAGTGGGACAGGGGCATTACTATGAGGAAAGAGGACATGAGAAGTGAATGCATTTTACAGAGTCAAATAGCAATTTCACAGATGAAACAAAAGTTTCAGATAATATTGCAGATAGTGAAGATGGATGTGAAAATTTGCAGCAGGAACTTGATCGGTTGACCAGGTAGGCTGAGGAATGGTTGATAGAATACAGGGAAATGTGAGGTGTTGCATGAGGTGTTGAAAATCTAACATGGGCAGGACCTACATAGTGAATGGTAGGGCTCAGGGGGGTGTTGTAGAACAGAGGGACCTAGGAGTATGTGTACATAGTTCCTTGAAAGTGGCGTCACAGGTAAATAGGGTGATCAAAAAGGCTTTTGGCACATTGACTTTCATCATTCAGATTATTTAGTATAGAAGTTGGGAGGTCATGTTGCCATTATATGTCAATGATGTGGCCGCATTTAAAGTATTGTGTTCAGTTCTGGGCACCATGTTACAGGAAAGATGTAGTTAAGTTGGAAAGGGAACAGAGAAGATTTATGTTTACATGAACTTTTATGACTTCTTCAGTCTGTAAAGGGTCTCACCCTGAAACGTTACCTATTCCTTTTCTCCAGAGTTATTCCAGCTTTTTGTGTCTATTTCTGAATTTGAACCTGACGGTTACAGTTCTCAGGTTCCTGAATCTTCCTCCCAATGGTAGCAGTGAGATGGGAGCATGGCCCAGTTCTTTAATTTCTACTGTTTAATTCCTACTCTGGATACAAAAATAGAACTTCATTCAGAGGAGCTGTGTTATAAGTGGAGCACACCAGCATTGCTGAGATACAGGATATTCTCTTTAAAATTACGCTTTGCTTGGAGAGCAGATGCTGTGGAACAGGGGCGGAAAACCCGGGGAGGCCAGAGGGGACACGTCCCCCCCATGTTTTGAAAGGTGGGCGACATCCTCGCTAGGTTAACCTGCCTGGGCTTGCGGGAAATATGGCCAGCGCGGAGAAGCAGCGCTGGTATCCCGTCAGTCCAGACAGGGCTGTTAGTTAACCCGGTGAGACAGGCAGTTGAGCTGCATTTAGCGCTGGATTGAGCCTCCGAAGCCTCACGCACGTGTGTGAGTGTGCGCATGCGCGCGCGCGGCCAAAAAATTGTGTCCCCCATCCCCTCCATGTTTTGATAGTGAGTTCCGTTCTTGCTATGGAAAGTAACTGGCTTATGCTTTGATTTTGTTCTCATCACACAGGCTGTCCGACCTTCTTAGCATTTTCATGATTTTCAAGGGGATGCAAAACATTCTTTGACTGGTGAAAAGAAATCAACAGCTCTATGTGCACCATGCTGAATTTTCAATTTATTGATGAGAAAGAACAGAAGGACAGAGTGTGAAAAGTGCTGTCGGTTCATTATCACCTACTTTGCAATTTCACTGATGACCAACTTCAGCCTCACACTAACTAAATCAGACGTAACAGTGTTGAGTGCTACTGGTGGTGTTAACATTTGACAGTCAGCTTTTATAAAACAGTGTTCGTGCCTGCAAAGGCCGAATAACAGCAATTGAATCTTTAATCAATGCTGGGTTTCGGTGCTACAAGGAAGGTGCACACACGAAGATCAAATGAGCAAATTAATATCAGGCCAATTTAAGTACCTGTACAGGTAAACCGAATGGTAATTATAATGTAGTTAGCGCAGAAACAATTATCCCACTTGCACAGTTTGCTAATGAGAGATAAACAGTTTTTATTAATTATTGGATGTTTTTGCCTACTTCACAATTGAATTGGAGATTAAAGGAGCAGGAACAAAGTCTCCGGGAGTTTAAAAACAGGGGAAACAGATGCTTTCTGAGAATTTCAGCCATGATCACATTGAATGGCGGTGCTGGCTCGAAGGGCTGAATGGCCTACTCCTGCACCTATTGTCTACTGAGCAGGAAAAGGTGTTCCACGAGTTTAAAAGGAACGGGAACATGGGATCGCTTAGCTTCAAAATTGCAGGAGCCGAAGCTTATAGAGTTTATATGTCAGGAATAAAGACTTCCTTTACTTCCTCCCTTACTTCCTCCCACCTGGGGTATCTGGTTCACATTGCAGCATCCCACCCGGCAGGCGTGATACTCCCGCTCCCAAGACCGGTGGTTAATCGCTCGGTCGGAAGTGCCCTGCGGGTACTAGAGGGGTTAAACTCTGCCCGGAGTAAGGACAAGTAAGATGAATCAATGGCCCCCAACCCAAGCAGTAGGGGCTTTGGGCTCCTGACCTGGAAGGAGATGTTTTTACCCCTTCTCTGAGTTGGACAGGACAAGGAACAGATAGACGGTTGTTGTCCTTCCCACCCTCTATGCCCTTTGGAAAACCCGTTGTAAGAAAAAGGGAGAGGGAAAGGGGAATCACGGTCAGAATTTAAAAAAAAGAGAAGCGCCCAAGACGAGAGTCCCCGGGGATAGACCGCGCCGGTTCCTCTAGACTAGGGGTGTGGCCAGGGTCCCCGGCAGGTATTCTCCACGGCCCTCGCTCGACCGGGCGACCCGAAGCTTTATGCCCATGCTACCCGCTATTGTAATGCGGGAAACATCCAACACTTCTTGGCTCTGGTTGATACTGGGGCCAAGCACACCCTTGTGCCAGGGGAGCCTGACAAATGGCAAGGTGTTAGCATGTCGGTGG
This sequence comes from Amblyraja radiata, assembly GCF_010909765.2. Classification (NCBI taxonomy): domain Eukaryota; kingdom Metazoa; phylum Chordata; class Chondrichthyes; order Rajiformes; family Rajidae; genus Amblyraja; species Amblyraja radiata. The sequence continues at coordinate 131,979,957 of NC_045957.1, read as the reverse complement.
AAGGCTTAGGGGGAGCTGTAGCACCCACAAAGGAGGTAACCGTCCATCTATCCATAGAGGGTGCCCCGTCCTAGCAGGCCCGGGTTCATCTTGGGTATGAATGTGTTTCGCGGGACCACCATTAAAAGCACCCGAGGGGCCTTCACCTAAGGGTTGCTTCTACTGCAGTACTGGTGGGATCCACAAGATAGGAACCCTTGTATATTCCTCCTCTGTCTACTGTGGTCCATATTCTCCAATATCGCGTCCCAGGAGGCACCAATGAAATTAGTGAGGGAGTCATAAGGTCATAAGGAATAGGAGTAGAATTAGGCCATTCGGCCCATCAAGTCTACTCTGCTATTGGCCCATCTATCTCTCCCTCCTAACCCCATTCTCCTGCCTTCTCCCCATAACCTCTGACACCTGTACTAATCAAGAATCTATCTATCTCTGCCTGAAAATATATTCACTGATGACCTCCACAGCTTTCTGTGGCAAAGAATTCCACAGATTTACCACCCTCTGATAAAGAAATCTCTCATCATCTCCTTCATAAAAGAATGTATTTTAATTCTGAGGCTATGACTCTCCTGCGTGGAAACATCCTCTCCACATCCACTCTATCCAAGCCTTTCACTATTCTGTATGTTTCAATGAGGTCCCCCCTTATTCTTCTAAACTCCAGTCAGTACAGGCCCAGTGCCGACAAACGCTCATCATACTAATTACTCATTCCTGGGATCATTCTTGTAAACAGTCCAAGGTCATCGTTTTCCCCCTGTTACAGCCCGGTTTGGCCCGTGTGGAAGTCTGAAGGATCCTGGCACTTGTCAATTGATTACCGGCAGTGGCAATAAAAATACCCCTCCACTGTCTACCGCTGTGCCAGATGTTGTCCCCATTGTTGAGGGTACCGGGAGTAGGGAGGGAAAGGACTGGTATGCTGCGGTGGACCTTGCCAATGCCTTTTTCTCCATCCGTCTTGCACCCGATTCCCAGGACCAATTTGCCTTTACCTGGGCTGGCCGACAGTACATCTTTACCCATCTCCCGCAGGGGTATGTCCACAGCCCCACCATCTACCATTGCCTTATTGCACGATATCTGGCCAACATTACCCTCCCCGATGGGGTCGCTGTAACCCACTACATCGGTGACAATTTACTGCTGGGCACTAGTGAAGAGGTTGTGGCAGAGGCTTTTGACTCCCTCCTCCTGCAACTTAAATCCTGTGGGTGAGCAGTTAATCCAGCTAAGGTCCAGGGCCTGGCCCAAAGTGTTGTCTTTATGGAATTTCAGTGGCACGCCGGCCAAAGGGACATCCCCAAAAAAGGCCTGAAACAAGATTCTCGCCGCTGAGGTCCCCCGGACAAAACAGGAGGCTCAGCGGTTCGTTGGGCTTTTGGGATATTGGCGACAGCACATCCCCCACCTTACCACATGACCCAGAAAAAAGCTGCCTTTGAGTGAGGCGCTGACCAGGAGGCGTCCTTTGAAATGGCTAAAAGGGTGAATGAACTGGCGCTCCCACTTGCCTTACATCGAGAGTATGTTGCTTTTGAAATGCAGGTTTTGGCTACTGCTCGCGAGGCGGAGTGGAGTCTGTGGCAAAAGCATGCCAGACGGCAGGCGCCTCTCGCCTTCTGGACCGAGACATCACCTGATCCTGCCGCGTGATATTTGCCCTTTGAACGGCACTTGCTTGCATGTTCCTTGGCCCTCCTTGCTACCAAACACCATACGGCGGGTGGGATAGAGGGTATGCGCCCTCAATTACCTAATATGACCTGGGTTAAGTCTGCCGATGTCTCCCATAAGAAGGGATGTGGACAGCCTCCTCTATTGTAAAGTGGAAATGGTACATATTTGATAGGGCTGAGAGTGGCCCTGATGGTGTTAACCATCTGTATGAGAAGGTCACAGCCCTCCGCTCGGGAGGTGCCCCAGTACCCGAGCCCGAACCACCCCCTGTCTCTCCCATTGCTTGGTGGAGATCCCATTTTCTGACCTCTCCCCTGACGAACAGCCACAGGCATGGTCTACCGATGGCTCTAGTTGTTGGGTTGCAGGTAAGGCCGTCTGGCGGGAGCCCGCCCTCCATCCTCCCTCTGTTGAGGTCCAACGGCACCGGCGGCTCGAGCCAACTAGCCGATCTTGTGGCGGCCACCCTTCCCTTGACCGACGACAATACTCCAGTCCGACTGTACACCGAATCCTGGCAGGTTGCCAACGGTAAGGCTGTATAGATGGTACACCATGATCCGACAGTGGCAGTCCAATGGGTGGGAGATACATGGTCGACCATTGTGGGGAGTTACCGTGGAACAGGATATGGGAAGAAGCCCACCATGGGCCCATCAGGGGGATATGTTGAGGCACTGTTTAATGCCGCAGTAGATGAAGTGGTACGTATTCAGACAGAGGAAGAATCTGGCAAATCGGCTCGATGCCCATGTGTCAAAAAAAGAGATGCGCTAACCCTGGTGGGCCCCTACTCTGGCGATCTAGTGGCTGCCCCAGCCAGTAAGGCTGATCATAACCATGCATAGCATGGCCTGCAACAGCTAATGGCGGTGTTTGGCACCCCATGGGAGATTCAGTCCGACAACGGGTCCCACTTTGTGGGTAACAAAGTTCAACAGTGGGCGGCTATTAATGGGGTGCAGTGGACCCTCCAGATCCCATATTACCCACAAGCAGCAGGGCTGGTGGAGCGTCTGAATAGTCGACTAAAAGAGCAGATACGTATACTAACTCCTTGCCACATGCTCAAGGGATGGCCCCTTGTGTTACAGCGAGCAGTAAACAACTTGAACCAACGATCTGTGTCAGGGACACACCCATGATCCGACATTTGGCTGTTGCAGCTGAGCCGAATCACATTACACTGACAAAGCAACCTGCAGAAGAAGGTCAGGAGGGTGTGGGTTTCAGACCCTAGCGGAGTTCCCCCCTCATAAGGGGGAAATTATTGTTGTGGCCCAGGCCAATACACGGTGGCTGATGGTAATTGGGGAGGATAAATGGTCAGGTCGGGAGGAGTTCCATCTGCCGTGGGTACCATGTAATCCCGTGCTACCTGCTCCATGGTTGGATAGTCGGCAACTAAACCATCTCCCCCACCTGGTTTGCCAGGTGAGGAGGGGGCTGTGGACCCCCAGCAGGAGCAAAAACAAGACCTGTCAAGGGGAGGATGAGCTTCTAGGAGAAGATGCGATCACTGTCGTACATAGCATTGTAAGGAATGATGATAAAGCACACACACCAAAACCCTATACTTCCAGCGGCGGAAGTCCGCAGTAACTGGAGGACAGGGATGTGTGGTGCGTCCGTCACCGTTCCCATCGGAAACCAGCACCACTGCGTCACTAATGGTTTCAACAATGATGAATGAATGAATAAACCTAAATGTTTACCCTTAACCAGGCGAGAGTGACTCTGCTCCACACTTTCTTTACAGAACAACCTTGAGGCGCAGCATGTATACCAGACAATGGCGTGGGCTAATACCTCTGGCAGTGCTGGTTGCTGCACCGCCTGTCTGCACGGAATCAAACACCTATCTCTGGCTCCTGCATGCGTACCTACGTAAACTGAGTGTGGCCACCTGGTGCTGGGCTTGTGCACATGTTCCACATCACGGTGACGATGGGTTCCCTTTAATACATCCCTAAAATGGTTGAATGGTACATCTCCCAAAATCACACTACTATTTGTTCGGCCTACTCGGGTCGCACAAAGGCTGACGACACCGTATGGACAGGGCGCTATTAGCTATTCCACTGCGCCGCAGTTTGAGAAATGGAAATCAGCAGGTTACCCCTTAAACACCTTTTCGGGATGGTACCAGCTATTATAGTCAGGCATGGTCTACCGATGGCTCTAGTTGTTGGGTTGCAGGTAAGGCCGTCTGGCGGGAGCTGGTACACAAAAATGCTGGAGAAACTCAGCGGGTGCAGCAGCATCTATGGAGCGAAGGAAATAGGCAAAGTTTCGGGCCGAAACCCTAATCACTCCCTACCATCCGCCGCATGAGATGTGCTCAGAGGGTGGAGGGGTGGTATTGAATCTGCAGTTTGTATGAAACAGGACAGCCTGAGGGTGTGGGGTTATTGTGAGGTGAAATTATGATTAAAACACCACTTTGCTTGCTTGGGCTAATTCAAAGGGACCAGTAAATCATGAGGATGCCTGCGAGGTCACTAAGATAAACTTTGCTTTCCCAGAAACATCTGAGACTGGCTCGGATGTCTAATAGGACACATAACTCACACCATTATGGTATGGATAGTTAGTTTGACACATAATCACCTCACATTTTTAGAGATCGAATTATTATGCTGAAATGCTGACATTATTGCCTGTATACTCAGTAACATGTAGTTAGATGGGTGCTCATGTTCGCTAATGGCTCCAAGGGGTGGAATGTACTGTAAGGGTCAAACAGACCATGTCAGCTAAAATGGAGTTGTCAGCTAAATTAACATTCCAAACCCTTCGAAAACAAGTAGATGTTTTCAAAGGTGTTCCCACACATTTGTCCGAAGATGTTCCGAAAACAAGCCTGGGAATGTCTGGGTTTGCTGAGCAAAGCACCGCATTAGTTGGGCGTTCCACCTAACGCAGGTAGTGTTGAAACGGTGCACCCAACCGACTAAGTGTGACACAGCCTGATTGGACGGGCTAATGATAGGCTCACAGGAGGGGGTACGACACGGTCTGAATGAGCGAGAAACGCCGTAAAGGGGAAGGGATTCCCGGCCTTGGAATGTGTCGCAAACGGTGCCAGGTGATCAACAACAGGTCATTACCCCGTGGCATGCTTTGCTGTGTACTTGGGGTTTGCGAGCGCGTTCGCAGATACGTGAGTCTACGTGCTTATTTGGTAGTGTAATAAAAGAGAGATAGACACAATATTCTGGAGTAACTCAGCGGGACAGGCAGCATCTCTGGACCCGAAACGTCACCCATTCCTTCGCTCCAGTGATGCTGCTTGTCCCGCTGAGTAACTCCAACATTTTGTGTCTATCTTTGGTTGAAACCTGCATTTGCAGTTCCTTCCTACATAGTGTAATAAAATACTTTATTGTACAAACTGTTGCCTGAATCCAGTGCTTTATGGAACACAACACTGGGACTGTAAGGCAGTAGCTCTATTGTTACGTCACAATGACACTCTAACTCCGCTCCTCTACTTATACCCTTTTCATCTCTTGCCTTTGTCCACCATCTACTAACCAGCGTCCACCCATCACCTGTCTGGCTTTAGTCTCATCTCACCTCTTTTCCAGCTTTCTATCCCCTACAACAATCTGTCTGAAGAAGAGTCTGAAAAGTCACCTATTCATGTCCTCCAGAGGTGCTGCCTGTCCCACAGTTACTCTAGCACTTTATGTCTTTTCTTGAATAATCATGCATGTGTTGTTTAAAATTTAGTTTTGTGATATTAATAGAGAGGTTATATTAGGCAGGATTCTGTGATACCCGCATTTTCTTTGCCAAAGGGGAGCGCTGGGATCCTCTGCATACCCCTGAGAGCTGGCAGGGTCTGAGTTTAACATTTCATACGATGACAGTAAATCTGAGGTGTAGCCATCTCTCAGTGCAGCACTGTCAGGCGAGATTAATATGTTCAAGCCTCCAGAGTGGGGTTTGAACCCAGACACTTCTGACCCTGATGTAAATGTGCCACCAAAAGGGGCTGTCCCACTGTGGCGACCTAATCTGCGAGTTCAGAAGAGTTTGCCCTCGACACATACTCGCAGCATGGTCGACATGAGGTCCTAGGAGGTCTTTGTAACTCTCCTTCATGCTTGAGAGTAGTCCCCGCGTGCTCGAGGTCTCAGCTAGGTCGCGGCGTATTTTTCAACATGCTGAAAAATGCCCGTGAGTAAAAAATGTCGCCATGGAAAAAAATCGATATTTTTTTACTCGCAGGTTTAGTTGAGGTAGGTCATAGTAGGTCGGCACGTTATTCGTAGGTAATCGAAGGTAGTTGAAGGTAATCGAAGGTAGGCAAAGGTATTCGTAGTCTTCAACATAGTCGAACGGAGGTTGAAGGAGATCGAAGGAGGTCATCTTCACTCTCCACTATTCGGTGTCCAATTTCTAAACTCGTCAATTAGGTTGCTGCAGTGGGACAACAACTGATCCAGAGCTGAGATTTAGGCATAATCTACTCCGTTCACTGGTTTCATTGGCACAAAAGTATCCAGAGAGGCATACAAGTGATGGCTTTTACTCTGCTATCCATTCAGCTGAAACACCTAAAGTCATATACAGCCACCTGAAATCTGCGACAACAGTGCCAACTATTCAAGAAACACTGATGAAAACTGATTAGTTCAGGCAAGTAAGTACATTCATTGCTCAGTGTTAATTGTCCCTCATGAGTAGGTGAATGACAAGGAAGAGGGCTAAAGTTTAAAGGAGAAGTGTGGGGTAATTTTTTACACAAAGAGGGATGAGTGCCTGGAACGCACTGCTGGGGGTGATGGTCAAAGCAGATATGATAGTGGCATTTAAGAAAGAGTCAAGAGTGTTTTATTGCCATATGTTCCAAACTGGAGCAATTAAATTCTTACTTGCAGCAGCAGCATAACACAGTTTGCAAACACTGTACTCAATTGTACCAATATAATATAATAACAAAAAGACAATCAATAACTCAATATCGTACTAAGAACAAAACAAACCCAAAAGACCCTTCTGCAAGCCAGGTAGGTCATAATTTGTAGTTTAGTTGGAGTTCACCGTGTTCAATAGCCTGATGGTTGTTGGGAAGAAGCTGTTCCTGAACCTGGACATTACAGTTTTTAACCTCCTATACCTTCTTCCAGATTTAAGAGACGTTTGGATAGGCAAGAGTTTGGTGGATATGGATTATGTGCAGGCAGATATGCGTTGGGTTTGAATCATGTTCAGAACAAGCTTCCAAGCTTCCAGAACAAGGGGTCACAGTTCCAGAACAAGGGGGTCACAGTTCCAGAACAAGGGGTCACAGTTCCAGAACAAGCTTCCAAGCTTCCAGAACAAGGGGTCACAGTTCCAGAACAAGGGGTCACAGTTCCAGAACAAGGGGTCACAGTTTAAGGATAAAGGGGAAATCTTTTATGACTGAGATGAGAAAAACATTTTTTACACAGAGAGTGGTGAATCTGTGGAATTCTCTGCCACAGAATGTAGTTGAGGCCAGTTCATTGGCTATATTTAAGAGGGAGTTAGATGTGGCCCTTGTGGCGAAAGGGATCAGGGGGTATGGAGAGAAGGCAGGTACGGGATACTGAGTTGGATGATCAGCCATGATCATATTGAATGGCGGTGCAGGCTCGAAGGGCCGAATGGCCTACTCCTGCACCTAATTTCTATGTTTCTATGCAAGAGTTGGGTGGATATGGATTATGTGCAGGCAGATATGCGTTGGGTTTTGAATCATGTTCAGAACAAGCACTGTGGGCCGAAGGGCCTGTTCTTTTGCAATACTGCAGTGCTATCCACTGTGGAGGGATGATTTTTTTTGTCTAATTCTAGTCCTGTAGGTCTGTGTCCAAGATGGCTGCCGTGAAGAGAGAGTGGACGCTAGCGCGCTTTGGCTGCCGCTGCTCTCTCTTCACACTGTGTTTTTGATTTTCTGTTTTTGGATTGAATTCTGTTTTTAATTTGTGTCTCTGTGATGTCTTTATTACTTGTTATATTCCGATTATATGTTTTTATTCCGATTACTATGTAAGGTGTCCTTGAGATGTCTGAAAGGCGCCCATTATATAAAATTTATTATTATTATTATTACTATTCCATGTCCTGATAGAATCTGGAGGGAGCTGATGGGATAAGGGACGAATAACATGGAATTAGTATTGGATCAGTGTTAATGTATGTTGGTCATCATGGACTCTGTGGGTCGAAGGGCTTGTTTCCATGCTTTATGACACTAAGACTCAATTGTGTGGGTGCTGGAAGAAGACGGCAACGTACTGAAAATAACCGATAAGCCAGTGTTCAGTTTTATGAAAAAAATGGATCATTGATGTGGATGACTGCTTTGTTAAGTTCTCCTGTTTATGCCTCCGGCCAGCTGCTTTATTTTCCATTCAATACAACATTGAGCAGCAAGCTGAAAGAATCATAGAGTATCTAACAATCCTATTCTGCTGCTCTGCTAGCAGGGGATAGTGTGCTTAAAACAAGATAGGCATCCTGCAGAGAAAATAGATCAAACCCCGAACACCCCGTGGAAGCTGGAAAACTCGGTTGCAAGATTTACAAGCTGCTATGTTTTCTGCTATCTGCAATTTAAAATTTGTTCCCAATACACACAAGTTCTGTGAGATATTTCTCTAAATATGCAGATTGAGTTCTGATGTTATAACTGATTCTTGAATTCTATTTTAAACTTCGGGTCATTTTTTTTCTCTGCATTGTTGTTTTATTTTCTTTCACTTGAATTTTCTCGCTAATGCTTCACACAGTAAAACACAATTTTATCAGCATATTATTTAACACCCATCTCTCTGCCCTCATTCACCTCCTGCAGATGGATCACTGGCAATGAACAGGCCTTCACCAACTTTATGTTGCATGAATGCCACTGCCTTTGTTCTTTCCCTCCACACTCTGGCAGTCATTCCCTTTGTTAGAGTCATAGCCATACAGTAGGGAAACATGCCCTTTGGCCAAACTCATCCAGGCTTACTAAGGTACCAAAATCTAAGCAGCTAATTTACCTGCATTTGTCCCATGTCCCTTTAAACTATGCCCGCCCTTGTACCTGTCCAAATGTTTTTTTTTAATGTTGTTATAGTACCTGCTATTTCCTCTGGCAGCTTATTCAACATACCCTCAGTGTGAAAAAGTAACCCGTTAGATTTTTGTTAAATCTTTCCCCTCTCACCTTAGATCTGTGCTCTCTAGTTCTTGATTCCCTTACTCTGGGTAAAAGACTCTGTGTATTAACCCAATCTATTCCCTTCCTGATTTTATAGACCGCTATAAGATCACCTCTTAGCCTCCTCCTCCTCCAAGGATTAAATCCTAGCCTGTCCAACATCTCCCTATAGCACAGGCCCTGAAGTCTTGGCAACATCCATGTAAATCTTCTCTGTGACCTTTCCCAGCTTAATGACATCTTCCATATAGCAGTGTGACCAAAACTGAACAAAATACTCCAAAGGTGGCCTCACCAAAATCTTGAACAGCTGTAGCATGATGTCCCAAGTTCAATGAAGATGCAAGGAACTGCAGATGCTGGAATTTTGCATAGAACTCAAAGTGCTGGAGGAACTCACTGGGTCAGCCATCATCGCTAGACGACATGAATAGTTGAGTTTTGGGTCAGGACCCTGCTTCATTCACAATTTGTATACTTATTTCCTTGACAGATGAAGGCCAATATGCCAAAAGCCTTCTTTACCACCCTATCTACCTGCAAGACCACTTTCAGGGAACCTGCCATGTTCTTGCACTCCTGGACCACGGTGCTCTACTACAATCCCCAGGGCCCTACTGGTCACGGTAAAGGTCCTGGGGAGTGTTGTAGAGCATGTTCTCTCCATTCCCTCCACTTCTGTGCAGCTTATAATATACTCTAGCTTTACCTTCTTATGACAAAAAGGTCATCAATCTGAAACATTGCCCTATTTCTCTCTCCAGAGATGGTGCCTAAGTTTGGATAATTTCCATCTTTTTACATTTTGATTCAAAAAGCCACAGAGTGCATGCGGTGATTTATTAAACAATATTCTTTAGGTGGTCGGGGAAGCCAAGATTTACAAGGACATGTCAGGTATTTCTGCTTTGGTTGTGACATTCCATTGGCCATCTTTATAGTCTTTACTATTGTGCAAGACATCAAAGCACAGTGAATGTTATGTGGGCAGGTACTGAGGAAGCCAGGTGATTCATTGAAATGACAGATGGTAATTAAGAACAGCTATCCATTTACAGCCTGTGGTTGCAGTACCGTTTTGGGGTTATAAGAACAAGAAGTAGGAATAGGTGCAGGTCATCTGGCACTTCGAGCCTGTTCTTAAAATCCACAAAATCAAGGCTGATTTTGCATCCCAGTTGCATTTATCTATCCTTTTCCCATATAGAAACATAGACAATAGGTGCAGGAGTAGGCCATTTGGCTCTTCGAGCCAGCACCACCATTCAATGTGATCATGGCTGATCATCCTAAATCAGTACTCCGTTCCTGCTTTCTTCCCATATCCCTTGATTCTGTTAGCCAATATCCTTTGATACCTCTAATATCTGGAAATCTATCAATGTCAACTTTGAATACAATCAATGACTGAGCCTGCAGAACCTGCTGGGATGTGGAATTACAAAGACTGAGGAGTGTTCACCCGACGCCGGAAATCCAGCTTTCCGGCAAGAGGGCCTGAAAACATTGGACTGGCTGCGGAAGCCACAAATAGGCCCCGACCTTGGGTGATTCACAGAGGAAGAGGACTTAACTTTTTAATGCCCTTCCCCACAGTGGAACATTTTGATTCTGTTGTGGGGGGACGTTCATGTTGAATTCATAGAAACATAGAAACATAGAAATTAGGTGCAGGAATAGGCCATTCGGCTCTTCGAGCCTGCACCGCCATTCAATATGATCATGGCTGATCATCCAACTCAGTATCCCGTACCTGCCCTCTCCATACCCTCTGATCCCCTTAGCCACAAGGGCCACATCTAACTCCCTCTTAAATATAGTCAATGAACTGGCCTCAACTACCCTCTGTGGCAGAGAGTTCCAGAGATTCACCACTCTCTGTGAAAAAAGTTTTTCTCATCTCAGTTTTAAAGGATTTCCCCCTTATCCTTAAGCTGTGACCCCTTGTCCTGGACTTCCCCCAACATCGAGAACAATCTTCCTGCATCTAGCCTGTCCAACCCCTTAAGAATTTTGTAAGTTTCTATAAGATCCCCTCTCAATCTTCTAAATTCTAGAGAGTATAAACCAAGTCTATCCAGTCTTTCTTCATAAGACAGTCCTGACACCCCAGGAATCAGTCTGGTGAACCTTCTCTGCACTCCCTCTATGGCAATAATGTCCTTCCTCAGATTTGGAGACCAAAACTGTACGCAATACTCCAGGTGTGGTCTCACCAAGACCCTGTACAACTGCAGTAGAACCTCCCTGCTCCTATACTCAAATCCTTTTGCTATGAAAGCTAACATACCATTCGCTTTCTTCACTGCCTGCTGCACCTGCATGCCTACTTTCAATGACTGGTGCACCATGACACCCAGGTCTCGCTGCATCTCCCCTTTTCCTAATCGGCCACCATTTAAATAATAGTCTGCTTTCCTGTTTTTGCCACCAAAGTGGATAATCTCACATTTATCCACATTATACTGCATCTGCCAAACATTTGCCCACTCACCCAGCCTATCCAAGTCACCTTGCAGTCTCCTAGCATCCTCCTCACAGCTAACACTGCCCCCCAGCTTAGTGTCATCCGCAAACTTGGAGATATTGCCTTCAATTCCCTCATCCAGATCATTAATATATATTGTAAATAGCTGGGGTCCCAGCACTGAGCCTTGCGGTACCCCACTAGTCACTGCCCGCCATTGTGAAAAGGACTCGTTTACTCCTACTCTTTGCTTCCTGTTTGCCAGCCAGTTCTCTATCCACATCAATACTGAATCCCCAATGCCGTGTGCTTTAAGTTTGTATACTAATCTCTTATGGTGGGACCTTGTCGAAAGCCTTCTGGAGGTCTAGATATAACACATCCACTGGTTCTCCCCTATCCACGCTACTAGTTACATCCTCGAAAAATTCTATTAGATTCGTCAGACATGATTTACCTTTCGTAAATCCATGCTGACTTTGTCCAATGATTTCACCACTTTCCAAATGTGCTGCTATCCCATCTTTAATAACTGACTCTAGCAATTTCCCCACTACCGATGTTAAACTAACTGGTCTGTAATTCCCCGTTTTCTCTCTCCCTCCCTTCTTAAAAAGTGGGGTTACGTTTGCTACCCGCCAAACCTCAGGAACTACTCCAGAATCTAAAGAGTTTTGAAAGATTATTACTAATGCATCCACTATTTCTGGAGCTACTTCCTTAAGTACTCTGGGATGCAGCCTATCTGGCCCTGGGGATTTATCGGCCTTTAATCCATTTAATTTACCCAACACCACTTCCCGACTAACCTGGATTTCACTCAATTCCTCCAACTCCTTTGACCCGCGGTCCCCTGTTATTTCCGGCAGATTATTTATGTCTTCCTTAGTGATGTGATCTATAATGTGTTGTGTCATTTTTTCTTATTTTTAATTTTTTTTCTATGGATGTACGGAAACTTAATTATTTCTTTTATGTAAAGCACTTTGGTTTCAACGCGGGTTGATTTAAACGTGCTATATAAATAAAATGTACTTACTAAATTAAAACATTTCTCATTATTTTAGCCCTACCTTTGAGACTGAGTCTTGGTTCTTACTGTGATGCCCTGGTTCTTTCATTCCCCTTACTTTGAGACTTTGATGCCCTGGTTCTGGTCTCTATAGCCATGGAGAATTTGAGCATTTTCTGAGAAACAGATACTCTTTCTGCTAGATTGCTGAAGATTCTACTACACTTTACAGAAGTATCTTATAGAGGTGTACATAATCTTGAGAGGAATTGATTGGGTAGATGCACAGTCTCTTGCCCAGAGTAGGGGAATCGACAACCAGAGGACATAGGTTTAAGAGGGGGGGGGGGGAGGGGGGGGAGAGATTGAATAGGAACCTTAGGGGTAACATTTTCACACAAATGCTGGTGGGTGTATGGAATGAGCTGCCAGAGGAGGTAGTTGAGGCAGGTAGTATCTCACCATTTAAGAAACATTTAGACAGGTACATGGATAGGACAGGTTTAGAGGGATATGGGCCATATGCAGGCAGGTGGGGTTAGTGTAGATGGGACGTTGGTCAGTGTGGGCATGTTGGGCCGAAAGGTCTGTTTCCATGCTGCATAGCTCTATGACTCTATCTTCTTATCTCTGTTTTTCCAGGTAAGGTTAAGGGCAAAGATTTGAGTGAAAGCTGAATATCGGTAGGAAATGCTTTCTTTTTTTTTTGCTTGGTATCTCAAATACTGAAATCATGTTGAGATTTCTCTTCAAAAGAGCTAGTGTAGACAGTAGCCAGTAGCCAGAATGGCCTCCTTTTGTGCTGCCCTCAGTAATCAGATAAGGGTGACTGCTGTCCAGGCCTGACTGCTGTCCAAGTCCCTCCTGTTGTTATATAGGTCAATCATTTTTTTTTTTTTACTTTCAGTATTTGAGAAAACAAACAAGAAAAATGCAAACCTATCCAACTAATCTTCAGCTTTCACCAGTACTATGTTCCAGTCTATTGCCCCCTGTATCAGGAGCAGCATCTAATTAAGAGTATAAATAGAAATAGAACTGCTCTGGAGACAATTTATTCCTCTCTGCCGTACACCCAACCACATTATAACCTACAGTAGCTTAATCTGACAAAATTGGCCCTTATTTTCTTCACTGGTTCATCTCTAAGCCAAGCGATTTCTGTCAAAATAAATTGGGGTTCCGGCTTCAAACTTGCACTGTTATCCATTAGGACAGAAGCTGCTTTCTGGATAGTCATGGTGATTAATATTTTTCAAAATCATAGCCTTCCACTGTCTTGAGAAGGTTTACTTTCACCTCAAAGGCCTTCCACTTAATTAATTCATTAACACTTCTACTGAATGGTTTCATTACGAGCAGCTTAATGGAAGCTGTACCTCTAAGCTACTAGAATTAAAAGTTCTTAAAATCATATGTTAAGATTTGAGAAGAAAAAAAATCTCCAGCTGCACTAAAAATATTTATGGACTGAATGATATGAAAATAGTCAATTTAAAATTAGGGTTTTGGAATTAGAGCTGAAGATTTTTAATAGATGGTATCTAGATAAGAGATTAACATACATTAGGAATTAACTTTGCTTGTTTGAAAATAAAAATTATATCATGGGAAGATAAAAGAGATGGTATTTGCACCGTATTTGGAACAAACAGCTTATGATGGTATTTGCACCGTATTTGGAACAGACAGTGTGGGCCAGAGGGCCTGTTCTTGTACTGTTCTATGTTCTAACTCAGCGGGTCAGGCAGCATTTTTGGAATACATGGATACATTTCAGGTTTGAATCCTTCTTCAGTATTAGGTGGAAGAAAGTGGGAAAATAAGTGGGGACGGGACAAAGTCTGGCAAGTGATGGATGGATACTGGTTGGGGGGGTCCAACTGAAGGGCTGACAAAGGCTTGAGATATCACCGGGTGGCACTTTGATGGCAGCCTCGCCTAGAGTCTGTCTGTCGAGACCGAGTTGGGAAGCTCCAAAACCGCATAACGTTCGACAAGCCCTGAACTGAGGTAGATCGCCCAGTGCGGGTGAGCTGAGATTCTCCCCCGATGCAGGAGCTTGATCGCCCCGACGAGGAGGCTCACCGCCAGCTGTGGGAGAAAGATTGTCCTGTCAACGGAAGGTTAATGGCCCCCCACCATTGGAGGGACAAAGAAGGGAAGAGATTGAATTTTCTTTCGCCTTCCATCACAGTGAGGAATGTGGAGGAGTCACTGTGGTGGATGTTTATGTTAAAATGTATTTTGTGTGGTCTGTTGGTTTTTATTAGTATGACTGTGTGGCAAATCAAATTCCTTGTATGTTGCAAAACATACTTGTTTAATAAAGTAAGTATGAGTATTATAAAAAGGGGTCCGAATGTGCAAGATAAGGAGAGGGAATGTGAAGCCAGAGGAAGGTATATAGGTGGAAGCAGACATGGGGGATGGGAAAAGGGGAACTGAAACAGTGGGAGAAATGGGTGTACACCCAGTGTGGCCAAGAGGGACAAGAGGAGGGAAAAGGTGGGGAAAGGGAAAATTGGAAAATTGGAGACTTCAATATTCATACCATTGAGTTGTCAGCTACCTAAGTGGAATATGAGGTGCTGTTCCTCCAGTTTGCATGTGACCTCACTCCAGCAATGGAGCAGACCCAAGACAAACAGTTGGTGTGCGATTGGGAAGGGGAGTTAAAATGGTTAGCAACCGGGAGATCCAGCAAGCCTAGGCAGATCGAAGCACGTGATCGGTGCAAGGGTGTTTTTCGCACATTTTCTAGCGTAGTTTTGGGATACAGCATGGAACAGGCCCGTCAGCCCAACGAGTCCACACCGACCGGCGATCCCCGCACACTAACACTAGCCTACACACACGAGGGACAATTTACAATTATACCAAGCTAATTAAGCTACAAACCTGTACGCCTTTAGAGTGTGAGAGGAAACTGAAGATCCCGGAGAAAACCCACGCAGGTCACAGGGAGAGCGTACAAACTCCATTCAGACAGGCACCTGTAGTTAGGATCAAACCCAGGTCTCTGGTGCTGTAACGCAGCAACTCTACCGCTGACCCATAATTTTGTTCGTCTCACCTTAAAGCTATGCCCTATAGTATTTGATTTTACCACCCTGGGCAAAGCTCATTGTCTATCCTATCTAAGCTTCTCATAATTGTATATACTTCTATCAGGTCACCACGCAAACTCAGGCATTCCAAAGAAAACAATTTAACCCATCTGTCCAACCTCTCCCTGTAGCTAATACCCCCAAAGCCAAGCATCATTCTGGTAAACCTCCTCTGCACCCTTTTCAAAGCCTCCACATTCTTCCTGTAATGGGGAGACCAGAAATGCATGCAATAATCCAAATACAGCCTAACAATAAATGCTGTAATTTCCCACTTACATTTGACACCCCCCCCTCCCCCCAAAGTGCAACGCCTTACATTTGCTCAGATTAAACTCCATCTCCGATTTCTCCGCTCATTTCTGTAGTTGATCCATATCCCACTATATACTTTGACAGCCTGCAACACAGTCCACAACTCCAGCAATCCTGGTGTAATCTGCAAATTTACTAATCTCATCATCTACGCTTATGTCCAAGTTATTTACATATATCACAAACAGCAGAGGTCCCAACACAGAATTCCATTAGTCACAGACTTGAATACTGTTCTTCCACAACAACCCTCCATCTCCTCTTAGTAAGCCACGACCCTGAGGCGGCTAAAACATGTGTGATGCTCACCTCTGCCTTAGATTGAGATATCTATTTCTGGACTCTTCAACCAGTGAGTCTCTTAGCATCTTGAGGATTTATTCATGGTTCAGAGATTGTCTCCCATTCTTGCCTATTGTATTCAATCTTTTCTCGTGAGACACCCCTCCCAGCACAGAAATCAAACTGGTAAACTTTCTTACACCTTAGCTTAAACAAGTACATTCTTCCTTAGCTGAAATAAAACCAGAAAATCCTAATGAAACACAGTTGGCCCAGCTGTGGAATGAGATGTAAAATTGATGTTTTTGGAGATTCTGACCTTTCATCAGAACTGGAAAACTGAACAAAAATGGTTCTGAGAGGCTGAGAAGGTGCGATGTGTAGTGAACAAGGGGAATGTATATGGGAAACATAGAAACATAGAAAATAGGTGCAGGAGGAGGCCATTCGACCTTTCGAGCCAGCACCACCATTCATTGTGATCATGGCTGATCGTCCCCTATCAATAACCCGTGCCTGCCTTTTCCCCATATCCCTTGACTCCACTAGCCCCTAGAGCTCTATCTAACTTAAATCCATCCAGTGACTTGGCCTCCACTGCCCTCTGTGGCAGGGAATTCCATAAATTCACAACTCTCTGGGTGAATTTTTTTTTTCTCACCTCAGTCTTAAATGACCTCCCCTTTATTCTAAGACTGTGGCCCCTGGTTCTGGACTCGCCCAACATTGGGAACATTTTTCCTGCATCTAGCTTGTCCAGTCCTTTTATAATTTTATAAAACCCTCATCCTTCTAAACTCCAGTGAATACAAGCCTAGTCTTTTCAATCTTTCCTCATATGACAGTCCCGCCATCCCAGGGATCAATCTCGCTTGGAGCTTGGCGAACAAAGTTTGCCCAGACCAGAGACATATGTGTAGGAAGGAAGGAAGGACCAGAGATATATGTGTTTTCTTACTTATCCAGTTCGGAAAAAACATTTTCAAACTGAAATATTAATTCTGTTTCACTATTTACAGGTGCTCTCTGATCTGCTGAGTGTGTTCAGCACTTTGTGCTTTTGTTTCAGATTTCATGTAACTACAGTTATTTTGTTCTCACTTTACAGGGTGACTAAATCTGTACACATTAGTCCAGGGGTGTTGTATAAAAGGCCATTTATAACTACATCAAGATTTATTTATACATATACTGCAAACCTCATTCTTTAATACAACCTGTGCCTGTTTAGCTGCTTATTAGAGCAAACATTAACTTTCTGTGATTTATATGAAAGGTTTATGTGCACGTAGCTTGTTGTTGAAAATGTCAAGAGTCACCAGTCTCTCACATTTTTCAACAGGTGTTGATTTTTGATTCTTCTTACCCAAGTGAGTAACTTTACACATCACCATATTACACACCATCTGTCAGGTTCCTTCTCGTTTAACTAAATGTTAATAGAGTAATAGAATCAGACAGCATTAAAATATGCCCTTTGGCCCAACTTGCCCAAACCGACCAACATGTCCCATGCATAGTAATCCCACCTGCCTGAGTTTGACCCTTATCCCTCTAAACGTATTCTATCCATGTAAGATGTCCCATATTTCCTTCAGAGCACCTTGTCATCCTCTTCTCACTTTAGCTCCCCACTCAGGTTTGTATCAACAACCTTGGATATAATAGTGTTTAAGAAGGAACTGCAGATGCAGGAAAATCGAAGGTACACAAAAATGCTGGAGAAACTCAGCGGGTGCAGCAGCATCTGAAAAAGGGGTTTGGCCCGAAACGTTGCCTATTTCCTTCGCTCCATAGATAGTATAGTATAGTATAGTATATCTTTATTGTCATTTTCCTGAGTACTCACATACCCAGAGGAAACAAAAAAACGGTGCTCACCCAGTGTACATTCAGTGTGCAGTAAAAAATAAATAGAAATAAAAATACATATATCATGAACAAATTAAACACTCTACTCTCTACTAAACATCAACAGGCGTTCCGATCGGCAGCGGCACGACAGTGGCTCTGCTGCCGTGTGTCCAGGTTGGTGGTTGGTGCGCGATACTTTGGCAGGGGGCTAAGTCCGTTTATCAGTCTTATAGCCTGCGGGAAGAAGCTGAGGAGCATCCTGCTGGTTTTGCAGCTAATGCTCCTGTACCTCTTCCCAGATGGCAGGATGGAGAATATGTGATGCGATGGGTGGTAGGGGTCTTTGATGATGGAGATGGCTCTGCTGATATATCTCTTCCTGTATATGTCCAGCAGGAAAGGGAGTGGAGCACCAATAATCCTGCTGGCGGTCTTCACAATCCTGTCCAGTTGGTGCCGTTCGTACGCCTTGCAGCTCCCGAACCAGGAAGTGATGCCGTAGGTTAATGTGCTCTCGATTGTCCCCCTATAAAACGTTTGTAGGTGTGTAGTGGGGAGACCTGCTTTCCGTAGTCTTCGGAGAGGGTGTCGTCGCTGCTGGGCTCTCTTGACCAGTGCTGTGGTGTCGGTCGTGGACGTTAGTTCATCTGACAGGTGGAGTCCTAGGAACTTCACATTGCTGATCCTTTCCACATCAGCTCCATCGATGTGCAGAGGTGTATGGTGTTGTTTTCCTGCCCTCCTGAAGTCAACCACCATCTCCTTAGTTTTTCCCACGTTGAGAATGAGGTTGTGGGATTTGCACCATCCTGTGAGCAGCTCCACCTCCATCCTGTACGCCGACTCATCATTGTCACTGATGAGACCCACCACTGTTGTGTCATCAGCGAACTTGTTGATGAAGTTGTTGTTGAGTCTAGCAGTACAGTCGTGTGTAAGCAGACTAAACAGCAGGGGGCTTAGGACACAGCCTTGGGGCGAGCCAGTGCTCACGGCTATGGTTTTTGATGTCCTACTGTCCACCCTGACTGTCTGCTGCCGTTGCGATAGAAAGTTCAGGACCCAGTTACATGTGCCAGCATCAACCCCCAATAGCTCCAACATCTCCACCAGCTGCTGCGGAATGATTGTGTTAAAAGCAGAGCTGAAGTCTATGAAGAGGTTCCTGGCATAAGTATTTTTTCGATCAAGGTGTGACAGTACGAGGTTCAGTGTTGTTGAGACTGCGTCCTCTGTGGATCGGTTGGCTCTGTAGGCGAACTGCAGTGGATCTAGGTCGGCAGGTAGACTATTTTTGATAGCTGCATAACCAGTCGCTCAAAACACTTCATTACTATGGGTGTTAGAGCCACTGGTCGAAAGTCATTATGGCAGGCTGGGTTTGGTTTCTTCGGGACAGGGACGATGGTGGCACACTTAAGACAGTTGGGCACTACTGCCTGGCTGAGTGAGATGTTAAAAATGTCTGTGAAACTGAGCGGCTGCTGCACCCGCTGAGTTTCTCCAGCATTTGGTTTGATTATTAGCACCATTCATTGTTGTTTGTAAATTGCTAAAGGCCAAAATTTGACACAAATGCTCATCTTTTCCCAATCACCCCTCCCTGTCCTCTGGCACTTGGCCCAACAATCATTAGAGATGCAACACTTGTCCCTTTCCCTCCTCCCTCACCATTATCCAGGGACTTCAACAGCCAAATGATGCAGAGGTGTTCATCTTGTACGCTGGTCATTTAATGTTTGCGATGGATCCTCTGGTACATTAGAAAACCAAGTATAAACTAGGTGACCATTTAGTGCAGCACCTGCTCTCTGTCGGCAATGGTTATTTGGAGCTTTTGCTTTTTGGGACAACTACTGTCATTAGATTAACAAGAATAAAGCACCATGATTTTTCTTCCTCTCCTTTCTTAAACAGTCCTTAGTCTCCTCTGATTGAACATTTCACTTGGGTAGCTTACAATCCAATGGTATTCGGATTGATCAATTGACATCTCCCCAATAATCCTTTCTGTCTTAAGCCCTCCCTTCACCACCTCCAGTTTAAATTCCATTTGGAATATTTTGGAGGACCAAGAAACCAAGAACCAAGAACCAAGACATCATCTCGGCACTTTATGCGGATAGGGATGTGGGGTGTGTGGAATGAAAGTCAAGTCTGGTAACTGTCCAAACATCCCTTGGTCAAAATGGCAATGTGTGCATGTCATATCTGTACAATATCAGGTTCATTATTAATGCCCAATGATGGGGAATATATTGCCAATACAAAAGCCAAGAAAATGAATCCAACTGCACCTGTTCATCATCTGCAAAATGCAAATAAAATATTGCTTCATGCTGTGAGAGGCATGCTAAAACATGTGTGATGCGCACTTCTGCCTTAGCAATGGAAATTAAAGCAATAAACAAACTGTTTGAAGAGCTCAGTGGGTCAAGCAGCATTTGTAGAAGGAAATGGGCTGACGGTATTTCAGCACGGAACCCTTCTTCATCATATATCCATTTCCTGCCACAGATGCTGCCTGACTCGCTGAGTTCCTTAAGCAGTTTATTTTCTGCTGAATATTCCAGTATTTCTTGTGCCTCAAAATTAAAACCATAACATGCAAATTTTAAAATTCCCAATAAAGTAAGGAACAACCCCTCAGCAAGTCAGCAAGGTGATGTAAATTGAAGCTCTGTAATGGGACTCTGACGTTCACAAGTTCACGTTATAGGAGTAGAATTAAGCGCCATTCAATCATGGCTCATCTCTGTCTCATTTTCCTACCTTCTCCCCATAGCCCTTGACACCCGTTCTAATGTCTATCTATGCTTTAAAATTATCCA
The DNA here is from genome assembly GCF_010909765.2 of Amblyraja radiata. NCBI lineage: Eukaryota > Metazoa > Chordata > Chondrichthyes > Rajiformes > Rajidae > Amblyraja > Amblyraja radiata. The sequence goes on along the minus strand of NC_045957.1, from coordinate 131,959,220 downwards.
TTGGCCTCCACAGCCCTCTGTGGCAATGAGTTCCACAAATTAACTACCCTCTGACGAAAGTTCCTCCTCACCTCCTTTCTAAAAGAGCACCCTTTAATTCTGAGGCTATGACCTCAGGTCCTAGACTCTCCCACCAGTGGAAACATCCTTTCCACCCACTCTATCTATGCCTTTCATTATTCTGTAAGTTTCAATGAGGTCCCCCCTCAACCTTCTAAACTCCAGCGAGTAGAGGCCCAGTGCTGTCAAACGCTCATCATATGCTAACCCACTCATTCCTGGAATCATTTTTGTAAATCTCCTCTTGGTCCCTCTCCAGAGCCAGCACATCCTTCCTCAGATATGGGACGTGTAGCTCCGACGTGTAGCTATCTGCTTCCCAGGGTTTTCAGCCATTTTTACACACTTTTGCTGTGCTGTGCAAGGCACACCAGAGGTAAATGCTGTGGTCTCTTCTGCACAGTCTAAACTTACATAAATGCAATCGTGAGGCAGAGAGGCAAAGCATGTCAATGCGAACTGTCAAATTAGTCAGTCAGTATTCAGTCAGTTGGAACGTAGTTGCAAACATTAGAGATCTTGCAAAATTTGCAGAACAGATGCATTCCAATGAAAAATAGCAATTCTAATGAGTGGATCCACCATCTGTGATTTACTTTAAAAAAAGTTAATAACTTCAAACATGAAACAACAGCATACGATTGCACAAAGACAAGTGGCAGAGCAGCAATTGAGAGAATATAAAAAAGACCAACAACTGATTTAAATGATTAATTAGGGAGTAAAAATAGAATACTATCATAGTTAGCCAGAAATATAAAAGTTGGTGGTAAGATTTTCTACAGATAGTTAAATATCAAATTAATTAACAAAGTGAGCATTGGGCCTATATAAAGTGAGTCTGAGGAATTAGTAGTGGTAAACGAGGAGATGGTTCCTCACACTGCTTTGGCAAGGCCAGCAGCATAATTAAGGACAAGTCACACCCTGGCCACTCAGGCAAAAGGTGTAGAAGTGTGAAAACGCACACCACCAGATTTAGGGACAGTATCTTCCCAGCTGTTAACAGGCAACTGAACCATCCTACCACAACCAAAGATCAATGCTGAACTATTTATCTCATTGGTGACATTCGGACGATCTTTGATCGGATTTTGACTGCTTTACTTTGCACTAAACATTATTCCCTTATCATTTATCAATCTATACCCTGTAAATGGTTCGATTATAATCCTGTATTCTCTTTCTGATGAGTGGATAGCACGCAACAAAAGCTTTTCATTGTACCTTGGTACAAGTGACAATAAATTAAACTGAACTGGTAGACGAGTTAAACAGGCACCTTCCATCACTCGAAAATTAACTAAAAAATTAAATTAAATTAAATGTCTTTATTTATATTGCACATTTTTAGTCAACTTGCATTGACCCCAAAGTGCTTCACATAATTACATTCACACACACAGGCAAAGGTGGGTGAAGTGTCTTGCCCAAGGACACACACAGGCAAAGGTGGGTGAAGTGTCTTGCCCAAGGACACAACGACAGTATGCACTCCAAGCGGGATTCGAACCAGCTACCTTCCGGTTGCCAGCCGAACACTTAGCCCATTGTGCCATCTGTCGTCCCATGGGATACAAGTAATAGCCTCTCTGTGTGAAGAAGGATCTCGACCTGAAAAGTCACCAATTCCTTTTTTCCAGAGATGCTGCCTGACCCGCTAAGATACTCCAGCATTTTGTGTCTATTGTTGGTGTAAACCAGCATCTGCAGTTCCTTCCTACCAAGAAACATCTGTCAATCTTAAATGAGGAGGAATGATGGAACTAGGGGAACTTAGAAGTGTACAAAATATATGAATAGTTGGAGCTGTGGTCTGATTGGTCTCCAGATTCTGATGGATTTCACTTAAATATGTCTTCAAGGGGTATGAAGAAATATTTTTGATGTACTAATGGGCTGGATGATAAGACAAAATCTTGTTGGATATCAGAAAAGGCTTGATGGATTACACCTAATTTACTGTGTTTATAATTATGTCAACATTTGAAAGCAGTTCCAAGAACCAGAAGGCTTAAAGAATCATTTTTTAAGGGTGGTAGCACAATTGGCCACTGTAAGTTTGACAGTTTACACAGTTTTGCCTGCATTCCCCTGGCTCTCCTGTGAGTGCTCCTGCTGCCGAAGATTTAAGGCAAAAGGAAAACGATTTAATAGGAACCTGAGGGACAGCTTTTTCACAGAGAGTGGTACGTGTATGGAATGAGTTGCCAGAAAAGTGGTTGTGGCAGGTACGATAACAAAATTTAAAAGACATTTGGACAGGTACATGGATAAGAAAGGTTTTGAAGGGATATGGGTCAAATGCGGGCATATGGAACCTAGTGTAGATGACATCTTAGTCAGAATGGACGAGATGGGCCGAAAGGCCTGTTTCTGTGCTGTATGAGTCTGATTCAAACCACATTTGAAATTCACCCCTTGATAATATGAATCTTTAAATATTGTTTAGAGTTCTGGTCCATCTATTGAAATCATGGCTGTGCCATCAGCAACCTTATTGTCCAACTGTTGGCATGAAATCAACCCAGTTCCCAGTTCATTGGAACCAGGCATTAGACCACAAATAGAATTGTCACTATAATTAGGAAGCATGTATGTTAATGCAAAAAAATAATTAATTGCAATCAATTGCATTAAATGCCATGAATTATCTATATTACTAAAAGTAAGATCTTGACCACTTCCTGTTTCATGATTTTTGAAAAATCGCTGCCACTTACGGCTGTGATTTTTGGCCATCTTACTCAGAGTCCCCCTCCGCTGCACAGGACAAGAGGATTTTTCTCATCGATGAAAAATCAAAGAGTTATTAATGTTTTAAAAATGTTGAGATTCTCTCTGCTGCCCCTGCTGGTAGGAGGGGGGAGGGACTATAAAACCCTGATGTTTTGTACCTCACTCAGTCTCTGCAAGATGGAGGAATGAGAGGGTCACATCTCTCTGAGCTGTGAATAACACATGTCTACTCAACTGTGAGTGCCCTTAATGTGGTTTGAAAATGAAAATGTGGTAACTGCTTTGAAATGCTGCACTGCAAAAAGGTTGTTGTTGGTGGTGGTAACAGCTTTGAAATGCTGCACTGCAAAAATGGTTGTTGTTGGTGGTAGTACCTGCTTTGAAATGCTGCACTGCAAAAATGGTTGTTGTTGGTGGTGGTAACAGCTTTGAAATGCTGCACTGCAAAAATGGTTGTTGTTGGAAACTTGACAACTTCCTGTTTGCACTGTATATTTATTTTAGATAGAATGCTACCACTTACGGCTGTGATTTTTGGCCATCTTACTCAGTCCCCCGCCGCTCATCTGGTGCAGAGGATTCTTCCCATCAATGAAAAATATAAGTGTTATAAGTGTTTAAAAAAATGTTGAGAATCTCTCTCCTGTCAATCACGCCATGAAGGCCACGCCCCTTCTGGTTGGAGGGGGGAGTGATTATAAAACCCGGAAATGTGGGTGTGGCTCAGTCTCCGCAAGATGGAGGAGGGAGAGGTCACGAATCTGTCTGAGCTGTGAATCAACTGAACACACTGAATGTCTACTGAACTGTGAGTGTGGTGTCTATGTGGTGTTTTGTGTGGTTTTATAGTGGTTTCACCCTGCTTGAAATGGTATGAAATGGCATTTGAATGTGGTGGCCTGGCACCCTGCATGAAATGGTATGAAACTGCATTTGAATTTGGTGGCCTTGCACCCTGCATGAAGTGGTATGAAACTGTACTTCAATTTGGTTGTCTTGCACCCTGCTTGAAGTGGTATGAAACTGCACTTGAATTTGGTGGCCTTGCACCCTGCTTGAAATGGCATGAAACCGCACTTGAATTTGGTGGCCTTGCACCCTCCTTGAAAAGGCATGAAACTGCACTTGAATTTGGTGGCATTGCACTCTGCTTGAAGTGGTAGGAAACTGAACTTGAGTTTGGTGGCCTTGCACCCTGCTTGAAGTGGTAGGAAACTGCACCTGAATTTGGTGGTCTTGCACCCTGCTTGAAATGGTAGGAAACTGTATTTGAATTTGGTTGCCTTGCACCCTGCTTGAAATGGAATTTCAAGGAATAGTCGTGTGTCAACTGCTAGTCCACCAGCCGTGAGTGAGCTGCCAGCACATCAGGCTTGAGTGACTGAGCTGCCACCCCAAGAATTCATTTGGCCCACAATGCCCATACTAGCCCTCTGGAAACCAGTCCCTTCAGCCCTCAATACCCATACAACGGGTCCCACTTAATCTAGTATCTATGATAAATCATTAGGTCACTGTAATAAACAGTTTTTTTGTTCAAATGTATATTTTTTAATTGAATAACAGAACAAATGGCAGATGATGAGGATATTTATAGGCGACGAATTATGCAGTATGTGCAGGCGAATATTCTCTTGCGTAAGTTTGGTGTGTCTCTGTTTAGAGCATATTGCACATCACTCTATATTGCGCACCTGTGGTCAAACTATGGAAATACAAGTTTGCAGTGACTGAAGGTGGCCTATAATATTTAATAATAATGATAATAATAATAATAATAATAATAATAATAATAAAATAATAATAATACTTTCTCAAGACTGTCAATAGACACTAGACAATAAACAATAGGTGCAGGACTAGGCCATTCTGCCCTTCGACCCAGCACCGCCATTCAATATGATCATGGCTGATCATCCCCAATCAGTACCCCGTTCCTGCCTTCTCCCCATATCCCCTGACTCCGCTATTTTTAAGAGCCCTATCTAACTCTCTCTTGAAAGCATCCAGAGAACCTGCCTCCACCGCCCTCTGAGGCAGAGAATTCCACAGACTCACCACTCTCTGTGATAAAAAGTGTTTCCTCGTCTCCGTTCTAAATGGCTTACTCCTTATTCTTAAACTGTGGCCCCTGGTTCTGGACTCCGCCAACATCGGGAACATGTTTCCTGCCTCTAGCGTGTCCAAGCCCTTAACAATCTTATATGTTTCAATGAGATCACCTCTCATCCTTCTAAACTCCAGAGTGTACAAGCCCAGCTGTTCCATTCTCTCAGCATATGACAGTCCCGCCATCCCGGGAATTAACCTTGTAAACCTACGATGCACTCCCTCAATAGCAAGAATGTCCTTCTTCAAATTAGGGGACCAAAACTTCACACAATACTCCAGGTGTGGTCTCACTAGGGCTCTGTACAACTGCAGAAGGACCTCTTTGCTCCTATATTCGATTCCTCATTTTATAAAGGCCAACATGCTATTCGCTTTCTTCACTGCCTGCTGTAACTGCATGCTTACTTTCATAGACTGATGTACAAGGACCCCCAGATCCCGTTGTACTTCCCCTTTTCCCAACTTGATGCCATTTAGACGCCATCTGCCTTCCTGTTTTTGCTACCAAAGTGGATAACCTCACATTTATCCGCGTTACAATACAATACAATTTATTGTCATTTGAGCCTCAGTGAGGCTCAAACGAAATTCTGTTTCCACAGCCATACAAAGACAATTTCCTAGACATACACACAATTTAATTCACACAAACATCCATCACAGTGGACCCACTGTGATGGAAGGCAAAGTATTTTCGCTCCCCTGTTCTGCATGTCTCTCCCGATGTCCAAGCCCCAGGCGGGCGATGATAAGTCCCATGGGCATTTTAGGCCGTGCCGGGCGATTTATGGCCCCGCTCCCAGTCTAAATGTCACAAAGTTGGAGCCACCGGCGGGTGCTGGAATTTCCCACGGCCATGAAGCCATGCTGGGCGATGTACGACCCCGCTCCAGGTCTTTCCAACCCCGCGACACGGGCTGGAGAAGTCGCGTTGCGGGAGCTCCGGGACTTCATCTGCCGTGCATCTGCCCACTCCCCCAACGTGTCCAAGTCACCCTGCATTCTCATAGCATCCTCCTCACAGTTCACACTGCCACCCAGCTTTGTGTCATCTGCAAATTTGCTCATGTTACTTTGAATCCCTTCATCCAAATCATTGATTTATATTGTAAATAGCTGCAGTCCCAGCACCGAGCCTTGCGGTACCCCACTAGTCACTGCCTGCCATTCTGAAAGGGATCCGTTAATCCCTACTCTTTGTTTCCTGTCTGCCAACCACTCCTCTACCCCCAATACCATGTACCCTCATTTTGCCCACTAATCTCCTATGTGGGACCTTATCAAATGCTTTCTGAAAGTCCAGGTACATTACATCCACTGGCTCTCCCTTGTCCATTTTCCTAGTTACATCTTCAAAAAAATTCCAGAAGATTAGTCAAGCATGATTTCCCCTTCGTAAATCCATGCTGACTCGGACCGATCCTGTTACTGCTATCCAAATGTTTGGCTATCTCATCTTTTATGATTGACTCCAGCATCTTCCCCACCTCCGATGTCAAGCTAACTGGTCTATAATTCCCTGTTTTCTCTCTCCCGCCTTTCTTAAAATGTGGGATAGCATTAGCTACTCTCCAATCCACAGGAACTGACCCTGAGTCTATAGAACATTGGAAAATTATCACCAATACTTCCACGATTTCTAGAGCCACTTCCTTAAGTACCCTGGGACGCAGACCATCAGGCCCTGGGGATTTATCAGCCTTCAATCCCATCAGTTTATCCAACACCATTTCCTGCCTAATGTGGATTTCCTTCAGTTCCGCCATCACCCCAGACCCTCTGGCCACTATTATATCAGGAAGATTGTTTGTGTCCTCCTTAGTGAAGACAAATCCAAAGTACCTGTTCAACTCATCTTCCATTTCCTTGTTCCCCATAATAAATTCACCTTTTTCGGTCTTCAAGGGGTCTAAACTAAACTAAACCAAACTCAACATCCACTGAACGGAGGTTCTTATGGAAAATAACAAGATGGGTGGATGAGTAGTGTATGTCAGGTGAATCTATAGACCAAATGGTTCTACCATAACTGAGTATCTTGCAGTTAAAAATCAGACCTACCAATGGCCATCATGTAGTCCCAGCGGTCCACCAGGCACATGTTGAACTTCAAGCCATCTGCAGTCTGTCCCTGGACGATCAGTGAAACATTCCTGTCCAAATTCTCACACACCGCAGATGTCCACGAAATCAGAAACCAGCAAACTATCAGTAAAATGATTCCCAACATCCTCACCACTCTCCAGCTGGTCATGTAAGGGATTCGTTGTGCCGTCCGGGACAGGAAAACCTTCAATACTCTGAAACACAAAACAAGGGTAACATTAGCATCCAACATGATTAATGTCACCTCGGTACAGTCACAGGGATCATTGGAAGTGAACACAGATATTATAATATCTGGGATGGTGAATGGAGGCCAAGTCAATGGATAATTTTAAGGCAGATAGATTCTTGATTAGTACGGGTGTCAGGGGTTCTGGGGAGAAGGCAGGAGAATGGGGTTAGGAGGGAGAAATAGATTAAACATGATTGAATGGCGTAGACTTGATGGGCCGAATGAGGATCAGTGAATATTTTTAAGGCAGTGGGGGTGGCAGGGTGGGGGTGGTTTGAAAATAAATGAAGGGAAGTGAAGAGGGAGCAAAAAAAGAACATTGACAGGTAATATAAAGAAAAATCCCCAACCATAGAAACATAGAAAATAGGTGCAGGAGTAGGCCATTCGGCCCTTCGAGCCAGCACCGCCATTCAATATGATCATGGCTGATCATCCAACTCAGTATCCTGTACCTGCCTTCTCTCCATACCCCCTGATCCCTTTAGCCACAAGGGCCACATCTAACTCCCTATTAAATATAGCCAATGAACTGGCCTCAACTACCTTCTGTGGCAGAGAATTCCAGAGATTCACCACTTTCTGTGTGAAAAATGTTTTCCGCATCTCGGTCCTAAAAGATTTCCCCCTTATCCTTAAACTGTGACCCCTTGTTCTGGACATTTTATGTTCAGGATAAAAGGATGATCTGGGAAAGAATAGCGACCATTAAGAATGAACATAGCAGTCTGCGCCCAGTCACAGAACATAGGCAAAGGAATAGTTCTCCAAGGACATGTATGTTGTAGGAGCAGAATTCAGGACGTTGAGCAGTAGAATGCTCGAAAAATAAAATACCATTGAAAGGACATGGTATGAGATGTCTTTGCTGCCATAATAATCCTTGGGGCAGGATGAAGCACCTCTCAGCGTGCTGTCGGAGACACGGGAGGAGATGGCTGGGGCTTCAACGGAGATTTTCCCATCTGTTTCCTCTAGTTAATCTTGAGATGGATATGTGTAGCATTCCACCAGTTTCAGTTGATGCTACATTGTCTGCTACAGTCAATTTCCTCACTCAGGAATAATTTGTGGTGTCAAATCCTATTTCAGTATGAAATGGTACCTCTCCACTGTAGGTGAGCTTTCTAATTTTAATCTGCAAACTGTGCAAACTCATTTCCCCATTATGCATTTAAAGGACTCCTGTGGATTTAGCTGCTTAATTTTATAAATACCTTCTTCATTCAAGCAAATATAATGACAAATAACAACCTGCATTCACAAAGCGATAAATTTAAGCTCTTGCTTTAGAAATTCTTTCGGAAACAATGCAACTAATTATTCCTGTTGGCATTCAGAGATTTATAAAGTTGGGTTTGATCCATCAGGTCCATTCTAGCCATATGGTAATATCCACCCTTGCAATCTGAGTAGAGATTTATGCTGGGTTTTGCATAGAATTGCCAGCACTTACAGTGCAGTGCAGCTCAAGAACAGGCACTTCGGTCCACAATGTCCATGCTGAACATGATAGCAGGTTAAACTAATCTTCTGTGCTGCATATGATCTATATACCTACATTCCCTTCATTAAAAAGTTCTATTTAAAAGCCTCTTGAATGCCACTATTCGATCTGCTTCCACCATCATCCCTGGCACCATGTTTCAGGCACCCATCAACCTCTGTGTGAAAAGAATTGCCTTTAAACTTTGCCCTTCTCATCTTAAAGCTGAGAGAAGATAAACTATGTTTGTCTAATCTGCCCCTGGAGCTAATACCCTCTAATCCAGGTTAAATTCTGGTAAACCCTTCTGCACTTTCCCGAGCCTCCACATCCTTTCTGTAATGCATCAACCAGAAGTGCACACAATACTCCAGATGCAACCTAACCAAAGTTTTATAAAGCTGAAACATGACTGTCACTTATACTCAATGAAGACATATTATTGCCTTCCTTACCACTCCATCTAATTGGGTTGGCACTTTCAAGGAGCTATGGACTTGGACCTTAACATTTCTCTGTCCATCAATGCTCTGGTTTGCCATTAACTGTATACTTTCCCCCTACATTCGTATCCTAAAGTGCAGCACCTCGCACTCGCTCAGATTAAACTCCATCTGCCATTTCTCTGCCCATTCCTGTCGCTGATCTACATCCCACAATATAGTTTGATAATCTTCCTCACTGTCCACAACTCTGCCGATTTTGGTGTCTTCTGCAAACTTACTAACCAACCCATCTACGTTTATGTCCAAGTCATTTGTATATATCACAAACAATAGAGGTCCCAATACAGATCTCTGCGGAACGCCACTGGTTATATACCCCCAACCAGAATAACACCCTTCCCCGCCACAACTATGTCTTTTGTGAGTAAGCCAGTATTGAATCCAAACAACCAAGTCAATAGACAATAGACAATAGGTGCAGGAGTAGGCCATTCAGCCCTTTGAGCCAGCACTGCCATTCAATGTGATCATGGCTGATCATCCCCAATCAGTACCCCATTCCTTCCTTCTCCCCATATCCCTTGACTGCTATTTATAAGAGCCCTATCCAGCTCTCTCTTGAAAGCATCCAGAGAACCCGCCTCCACCGCCCTCTGAGGCAGAGAATTCCACAGACTCACTACTCTCTGTGAGAAAAAGTGTTTCCTCGTCTCCGTTCTAAGTCACCATGGATTCCATGCATCTGAATCTTCTGGATCAACATACCATGAGGGTCATTACCAATTGCCTTAGTAATATACATGTAGACAACATGTAGACCACTGCCCTACCCTCACTGATCCTTTCAGTTCATAAGACATGACCACCATGGACAAAGCCATGCTGACTATCCCTAATTCGCCCATTCATTCCCAAATGGGAGTAAATCCTATTCTGAACAATCCTCTCCATTTGCATTTTGAAGTGCAGACAAGCTCGATATCTTGTGAGCAATTTTGGGCACCATATCTGAGGAAGGTTCTGCTAGCTCTGGAGAAGGTCCAGAGGAGGTTTACAAGAATAAGCCCAGGAACGGGTAGGTTAACCTATGATGAGCGTTTGTCGGCACTGGGCCTGTACTCGCTGGAGTTCAGGCGAATGTGGGAGGTACCTAATTGAAACATACAGAATAGTGAAAGACTAGGATAGAGTGGATGTCGATAGGATGTTTCCACTATTGAGAGAGCCTAGGACTTGAGAGAGTCATGGACTCAGAATTAAAGGACATTCTTTTAGGAAGGAGATGAGGTGAAATGTCTTTAGTCAGAGGGTGGTGAATCTGTGGAATTCTTTGCCACAGAAGGCTGTGGAGGATCAGTGAATATTTTTAAGGCAGAGATAGATAGATTCTTGATTAATACAGGTGTCAGAAGGAGAAGGGGATGGGGAGAAGGTAGGAGAATGGGGTTCGGAGGGAGAGATAGATCAGCCATGATTGAATGGTGGAGTAGACTTGATGGACCGAATGGCCTATGTCTACTCCTATTCCTCATGACCTTATACCTGCATGAATGTGCAAATTCCCAAGTTAATTTGCCGTTGACTTCAGATTTATCTGAAATTCAACAGTGGAGCAGGAATGTGCTGGGATTCTGCAAGGAATCTACATAAGAATCCTAAACCAAATTAAATCTAGTGCTGTATCCTCTAATATATTCAGTGAGGTGGCATTTCAAGGCAGCAGGGAAAACGTCAAGTTGAATTTGATAAAATTGTAACTTGAGTAATGTTTTCAATTATTTAAGTCTGTTTCAAATGCTTTCAGTGGATATTTTTATTTTTAAAAGCATGCAATAAGTATGAGGGGTGTTCAGAAGAATTGAAAAAGACTTAGCTGCGTCTTGAAGCCCTTCAGATGAGGATGTAGCCTGTCTCAGCCACATCACTCATTCCATCACTGGAGACCTAGTTGCTGCTCAGTGCGATACCATTCAGCTCCAGAGTGGTCTCAGTTGGCTAAATTTCATTTCTGTATTTGGACGATATTGACGTTTTTCAGCAGCAAGTGTGAGGATTATGTCCCACTTGGCAAAGTGCAATCCTTTTGCATTTTTTTCCCAGTATCTTTGAAAACATACTAGGAGAGGACTTGGCATAAAGCCTGGGCTAAAGAGGAATTGTTAAGCTGCTTCATCTTCACAGTGAGTGAACATACAAAACAATTCTTGTGACTGGCTTCACCGTATAGAGGTCATTTATGTAACAATATCAAACATGGTTTTCACACATCACTGAATCATCTAGAAATGGCTGAAACTAAATGGCCTACTTAATGACATCTGACATTTTCCTTATCAGCATGGTCATCGTTTCATCCCGTTTGACTGTGTTTAAAAATCCTAGTAACTGCATAATGCGTGCTGGGCCTGATAGAGTGTCTCTGCTTTCAGTCTGAAGAAGGGTTTTGGTCCGAAACGTTGCCTATTTCCTTCGCTCCATAGATGCTGCTGCACCCGCTGAGTTTCTCCAGCATTTTTGTGTACCTTCTGCTTTTAACCATCCTGGTCTCAGCCAGAAGAGAACAGAAACTGTCTATCTCGTCACTCGCTTATTTCAAAATAACCTTGTGTCACCCATTATTTAAAATCTAAGAGATTTAGTAATCTAATTGTAATTTTGTATTACAAGAGATTACAACAATCTTGGATCATTGGACCAGTATCTTTTCTCTGAAACCAATATAAAATCTCTGCTTCTCACTCCACAGATGCTTCCTGGCTTGCTGAGTGTTTGCAGTAGTTTCTATTTTTATTCCATAGTTTGTCTGATATTTGATATGCATGGGGCCCCAGCGCCAAAAATGTTCCCTTTACTTTTAATTCCCCTTCAGTGCATTAAAAGCCCCTGCCTCACAGTACGAGTTCATTCCAAGAGCTCTCCCGAGTTTGCTCTGATTCGAACTCGGAGATTGACGGTAATGGCCACTCGTCGGTACTCGGGGCTCTCGTGGACATTTTTCAACATGTTGAAAAATCTTCGCGAGTCTTCCCGTGCTTACCTGCCGTTAACGAGTCTTCTCGCGTACCTGCCGTTAGCGGTACGAGCTGCTAAGAGTCGTCCCCGAGCTTCGACGTACCCGCTACGTTCATTCTTCGTGCTTACCACGAGTTTGATTTTTTTTAAACTCGGGAGAGCTCTTGGAATGAACTTAGGACAATGTATTTAGTTTGAACATTTACTCTGCCAGCCTTTGGCATTCTTCCGCATTTCTGCCAGCTACAATACGATCACTTCACCTGTCGTAACTTCCCTTCCCCACCAGTTTTTGCTTTCTACAGGGACCACTCTCTCCATGGCTCCCTGGTTCACCCATCTCTCCCCCTCCCCTAGTACTTTGCCCTGCAACTCGAGGAGGAGGAACACCTATTTCTACTCCACCCTCTTCATCATCCAGAAACCCCAAACAAACCTGCTCGGAGATCTAGAGACTCACATGCACATCCTCTAACCTCGTCTATTGAGTTGTTGTTCTTACGTGGCTTCCTCTGCATTATTTAGACCAAGCACAGACTAAGCGACTGCTTTGCTACGTACTTGTGCTCTGTCCACCATGAATGGACACAGTGCTGGAGTAACTCAGCAGGTCAGGCATTATCTCTGGAGATTATTTATAGGTGATGTTTCAGGTCCATACCCTTCTCCAGTCTGAAGAAGGGTCTCGACCCAAACCATCATCTATCCATGTTCTCCAGAGATGCTGGTTGACCTGCTGAATTACTCCAGCACTGTGGCTCATTTTGTGCATTAACCAGGATCTGCAGTTCATTGTTTCTACACTCTGTCTGCCGTGGCCAACTGGAACTCTCGGTTGTTAGCCATGTCATTACCTTGACACCTTGATTGTAATCATGTGTAGTCTATTGGCTGACGGGATAGCACACAACTAAAAACCTTTTCAGTGTACTTTGGTACACATGACAGTAAACTAACCTAAACCAAACCACTCCCCATTTCCACACCAACATGTCTGTCCTGGGCCTCCTGCATTGCAGAGTGAGGCCAAGGGCAACTAGAGCAACACACCTCCTATTCTCCCTCGGTAAACTGCGACCTGAAGACATAAACACCATATGCTCTAATTTCAGGTAACCTCTGTTCTTCTATGCATTTAGATACTCCACCATCCTGTCCCTTCAGATTCTATCATCTGCAGCCCAAATTATCTCCACGAATTATATCACAGCCTCTATCGTTATCTCCACGAATTATATCACAGCCTCTATCGTTATCTCCACGAATTATATCACAGCCTCTATCGTTATCTCCACTCATCCCTACCCCAGCTGATTCCATCTACCAATCCACCCTTCCACATCTGGATCCATGTATCACATGCTAGCTCTTGCCCCACCTTCCTCATGGCTTTTCTATGGCGATCACCCCTCCATTCTTTCAATCCAGAGGGAGGGTCATGAGATGAAACGTCGAATGTCCATTTCATCCACAGCTGCTGCCTGACCCACTGAGCAGCTCCAGCAGCTTATTTGTAACTCATATGCACTGTCGGCACTTTCTTTCTCTGTACCGGGTCACTTCCACCTTTGCATGGAGACACAAGGAACTGCAGAAGGCTAGTTTACCAAAAAATGTACAATGTGCCGGAGTAACTCAGCAGGTCACACAGCATCTCTGGAGGACATGGGTCGGCAATGTTTTGGGTCAGGAGAACGTCAGTCTGAAGAAGGATCTTGATCCAAAATGCCATCTACCCATGGTCTGCAGAGATGTTGCCTGACTGCTGAGTTACATCAGCACTTTGTGTTTTTTTCACCTTTGCATGCTAGCCCTACATATCCAAATATCAAATATTTTATCATATATTAGGTGTTGGTACCAAGTTTTCAAGCATCCATCAGCTGGAAGGTTGCATCAACATTGAGCCTTAATTATCAAATGTCTCTGCTTGTCCCCAGAATAATTGATGGACTGACACTGAGCCCTGAAGGGGTTAGCCAGGTGTTAGCCGGGTTTGAAGTTTATTTTTGATGGGGATGGGTCGGTGGTGGTGCTGCAAGCCGGCAGCCCTGACAGCAGCGTGTTTTTTCTACTCTTTTTGTTTTTTTTAGTTTGTCCTAATGTGTGTTTTTAATGTTCCTCCGTGTGTCCTGTGTGGGGTTGGTGTGGGGGGTGGTGTGGGGGGGGTAAGGGGGAAACCGCTTCAGTCGCCTCCTCCACGGAGAGGCAACTTTTTCCATGTTGCCTCCCCCGTGGCCTAACATCAAGGATCGGTACGGCCTTTCCCGGAGACGCACCCAGGGCTTCAGCTGTAGGCGCAGCGTGGACTCTCGTCATGGAGCGGACGAGCCCTCGCCGGGGCGAGCCGGAGGGGAGTGCCCCGTTCGCTGGCCCGCGGCAACCTGAAGCCACGGTCTGCGGAGCTCCAGCTGGTCCGGCGTCCTGGGCCTGGGATCTCTCGTTGTGGACCAGGGAGGAGAAGAGCTCCGACCCCCGGTCCGCGGCCAATTTCTACAGGAGATTATCAGCCATAATCACATTGAATGGCGGTGCTGGCTCGAAGGGCCTACTCCTGTACCTATTGTATATTGTCTATTGACACCGCTGCCACTATCACCCCTGGAGTCTTTTAGTCATGGTCATCGTCCTCACGGCCCCAAGGTTTACTGGTGCCCACTTTTCTATACCTCTGCAATAGTAGTCTGGCTGTCTTCTTTGGGCAGCCTTCCTCCGCTTTATTTTGCTCCTGTTTTCCCAGTTCTATGAACATCTGCATATTTGTCTGTGAGTAGCATGGCTGTCACTGTGTATCCTTATGGCTCCCATCTGCTGCACGATAGTATTCAGTGCACTAGTGGTGCAATGTGCTTTTCTAACTGCAATGCAACTAGGTTTAAAACACAATACATTTTATGTTTCTAGTGACAATCTTTCTCAAAGTATGAGACAATTGATCTGACTCCTCTTTCTAATAAGACACTATTTTGAAATACATGATGCAAATTTATTGTGAGCATTGACCTTCCAGCTAGCCATGGGAGTGATTTCTTGTGCATTCTGACCAAACTGTCTTCCAGCTGTTAATAATATTGACTTACAGTGCTGGATCTGATGACTGATCTCTCCATCAAAACCACACACATTTGCAATCATTCCACTCAAGCCTCAGTACGCTAGAAGCTCAAAACCCCTCCAGACCTTTGCAATGCCAAGGGGAATTGTGAAGTTATAAAATAATATAGAAACGGTGTAGGCCGTTTCATCGCAGAGCCTGGTCCACTATTCAGTGAGAGCATAGCTACTCAATGACCTTGGAATGTCAAGAAATTGCAGAAAGCTGGAATCTTGAGCAGACTGAGAAGGGTGCTGATCAATATATAATAGGTGCAGGAGTAGGCCATTCGGCTCTTCGAGCCAGCACCGCCATTCAATGTGATCATGGCTGATCATCCACAATCAGTATCCCGTTCCTGCCTTCTCCCCATATCTCCTGACTCCGTTATCTTTAAGAGCTCCATCAAGCGCTCTCTTGAAAGTTTCCAGAGAACTGATCCTCAGAGGCAGAGAATTCCACAGACTCACAACTCAAAATGTTTCCTCGTCTCCGTTCTAAATGCCTTATCCCTTATTTTTAAACTGTGGCCGCTGGTTCTGGACTCCCCCAACATCGGGAACATGTTTCCTGCCTCTAGCGTGTCCAAACCCTCAATAATCTTATATGTTTCAATAAGATCCCCTCGCATCCTTCTAAATTCCAGAGTATACAAGCCCAGCCGCTCCCGCCAGCCCCGGGAATTAACCTTGTGAACCTACGCAGCACTGCCTCAATTGCAAGAATGTCCTTCCTCAAATTTGGAGACCACAAATTTTCTTATAATTCAGGTGCAGGTATTAAATTTTAATTGAGTTTAAATTTTTTAATTACAGAATGCTAAGGTATGCACAGTTATTAATCTTATTAATAATAATTAATCTGATGATTAGTTCCTAGACCAGCCTTGCCTGTTACAACCACATATATATCCATGATTTCTAAGTAGAAATCTAGGTTATAAATCCAGGTATAATGAGAACACAGAACAACATTTTTAAGATCACAATTTCTATGTATTATGTCTAATAGTTGGAAAATCCTGGAAATGTTACCAAATATAGTCTTGATAAGTGAGATATAGAAATGGAAACAATTATCCCAAAATGCACAGCATTATTGCAACCTCCAAAATGCAAAATATTGTAATAATTAATGGAGATAATAAAGTGGTGGCAAACAGTGTACATACAGATAGCTAATCTGCAGGCACATATGTCATGGCAGTTGTGAAGAAGGATATCAAAAAATGGAAGACAGTACCTGTACAACTTGAGAGTAACAGTTCCATAAACAATTGCAAAGCCCAAAAGGCGAACCCATCGTAGAAGAATACATCTGAATATGCTTGGCTGAAAGTAGAGTATAACAACCTGTTGGAGGAAAATAAAGGGTAAACTTTACATGCTCTTTGACAGGTTCACACTGTTCCGGAGAACGTGGCACATTGTGCACTCAGTCACTAATATAAAGCATTTCAATTTAGGTTTGCACAGGTAAACATGCAAATACATTGCTAAATCATTCTCAGATTTGGATTCACATTATTCTCTTGTCATATAAACCAGGATGCAATGAAGGTCATAGGGTAAAGAGTACCATACATAGGTATGATCGAACCACATACATATATACACGTGATGCAAAGAGAAAAGTAAACAATATGCCGCATACAGTGCTGCAGCGAGAGAGAAACTGGACATAAAAATATTGCAAGGTAGGTGGGGAAATCAACACTATACCCTTAGTTAAATAGAGGTCTGTTCAGTAGTTATGCGGAGGCAACTGTTCCTGAATCTACTGGTACATGCTTTCAAACGTTTCTATCTTGTGCCCAATGGGAGAGGGGAGAATCAAGAATGACCAGGATGTGGATGGTCCTTGATTATGTTGTCTATTTTTCTCAAGGCATCATGAAGTGAAAATAGAGTCGATGGATGGGAGGAGGCTGGTTTGCAGGATGGACAGAACTGTGCTCATAACACACTGCAATTTATTGCGGTCTTGGACGGAGTGATGATGTTAGAGCTACTGGACAGTAGTCACTGTGACAGGTCACTTTAATTCTCCCGGAGATTGGAATGATGGAGGCTGCCCTGAAGCAGATGGGAACAATGGACTGTTGAAGTGAGTAGATTTAAGGGCCAGTCCCATGAGCATGCGACCTGCATGCGGCACGCGCGACCTAAAGGGCCGGTCCCACCAGCATGCGCCTGCATGCGGCAAGCGCGACCAAACCAGAAGCGGGGGCCGCGCGGAGGTCGAATGAGCGACATGAAGTTCGAGCGAAGTCCGCGGGAAGTTCGCACGTGACGTATGGCGTCGAGGCGGCTGCGGGCCGGCAGGCCGTTGCCGCGTGGAATTTTTAAACACGGTCAGTTTTTCGGAGCCCCGCGCGATGTCGGGACCAGCTCCGCACAACTCCATATGGCTCCGGCGATCGAAGTGGGACCGGCCCCTCGAGGCCGTACGGCTCAAGCGACCACGTTAGGTCGCGCTTGCCGCATGCAGGCGCATGCTGGTGGGACTGGCCCTTTAGGTCGTGCTTGGCGCATGGAGTCGCATGCTCGTGGGACAGGCCCTTAAGATATCTGCGAAGACTGTGGACAGTTCATTAGCGCACAAATGTATAGAAAAATGTCCCTATGAATGCCATCCAAAGCAATGGCTACTCAGGATGTGAATGCTATTTTAGATTTAGTTTGGTGACATAGGGCTCCTTCATGTGATCTGGGTTGATGCTGTTTCAGATGTATTTCAACTGGCAGATATTCACTTTAAATTTATCATATACTCGTTCCTCGGTACACAATTATAAAAGAGCAAGGATTCTTCATTATCATATTGTTGTTCTCATCAATATATAAAAACATATTAAAGAAAACAAACATTCCACACGGCTAATACATCAAAACCTATAAAGGGAGTAATCATTTATAAAGCACAGTCATATTTCATGCACTTCTGAAAGCTATGCTGCAGATGATTTTTTAATGGATGATATTTCATAAACCAACAGTCCATTAGCTTATTTCTCTAAAGTAGCAATGCTATTATGTTCAGTGTTAAGAATACAGGGTTTACAGTGGTTCTTGGAATTTGACAACAATGGAAATATTATTGATCAACTCTGTTCTTTACCAGACATTATGAAAAATGTAACAGTTCAGAAACGTTTCAAGCACAAGAGCGAAATATTTATAATTAAGTTGTAAACTTGCATGAAAATAATTGTCAATGAACATAATAGATTGGGTTTAGTCATGGAATCTATAAGCTTGGAAATAGGCACGACAGCCCCTGTGTCCATTCTGGCCATCTATCTATACTAATCCCATTTCTAGTACTGCCTGTAACCTTCAATGCCTAGACATTCCAGATGTTGTTAATGTTGTAATAATACCTGCCTCCATATCTTTCACTGGTACATTATAATGTAGCTCTTTCTTTGTGTAAAGGACCATGTTATCCAAAATCCAGCCAAAAGATGGTCTTTCCCCATGTTTAATTTATAGATATTGCACAGAGATACGGCCCACCAAAGACGACCATCGATCACCCATTCATAAAAACAGAAAATAGGTGCAGGAGTAAGCCATTCGGCCCTTCGAACCAGCACCACCATGCAATATGATCATTGCTAATCATCCAAAATCAGTACAATGTTCCTGCTTTTTCCCCATATCCCTTGATTCCGTTAGCCCTAAGAGCTATATCTTAAGCCCCTGTCCCTCTTTCCCGAGTTACTCACGAGTTCTCCCGAATTTTCCCCTTAATTCAAACTCAGAGAATGTCCGTAGCGAGCCCGTAGATATTTCGAAGCGGCTCGTAATGCCAGCCGTAGGTACTCAGGGCATCAGGTAAGTCGGGACGTTTTTTCAGCATGTTGAAAAATGTCCACAAGTAAAAAAATAGCCCCGAGTACCTACGGCTGGCATCTCCGAGTTTGAAAGGGGAAAACTCGGGAGGATTTGTGAGTAACTTGGGAAAGTGGGACAGGGGCTTAACTCTCTCTTGAAAACATCTAATGAATTGGCTTCCACTGCCTTCTGTGGCAGAGAAGTCTTTAGATTCACAGCTCTTTGGGTGAAAAAGTTTTTCTTCATCCCAATCCTAAATGGCCTACCTATTATTCTTAAACTGTGACCCCTGGTTCTGGACTCCCCCAACATCGGGAACATTTTTCCTGCATCTTGCCTGTCCAGTCCCTTAAGAATTGTATATGTTTCTATAAGATCCTCTCTCATCCTTCTAAATTCCAGTGAATATAAGCCCAGTCAAACCATTCTTTCATCATATCTTAGTCCCGCCATCACAGGAATTAACCTGGTGAACATACGCTGCACTCCCTCAATAGCAAGAATCTCAAATTATGAGACCAAAACTACACACAATACTCCAGGTGTGGTTTCACCGGGGTCCTGTACAACTGTTCACTTTAGTTCTGTTACCTCACTTTCTCATCCACTCCCTACATATAAGCGGCAATTAACAGAGGCCAATTAAACTAATTAATGAATAACTGTACACAGTTCCCTGAAGGTAGAATCTCATGTAGATAGGGTGGTAAAGAAAGCTTTTGGTCTGCTGGCCTTTATAAATCAGAGCATTGAGTATAGAAGTTGGGATGTAATGTTAAAATTGTACAAGGCATTGGTGAGGCCAATTCTGGAGTATGGTGTACAATTTTGGTCGCCTAATTATAGGAAGGATGTCAACAAAATAGAGAGAGTACAGAGGAGATTTACTAGAATGTTACCTGGGTTTCAGCAACTAAGTTACAGAGAAAGGTTGAACAAGTTAGGTCTTTATTTTTTGGAGCGCAGAAGGTTAAGGGGGGTCTTGATAGAGGTCTTTAAAATGATGAGAGGGATAGACAGAGTTGACGTGGATAAGCTTTTCCCATTGAGAGTAGGGAAGATTCAAACAAGAGGACATGACTTGAGAATTAAGGGACAGAAGTTTAGGGGTAACATGAGGGGGAACTTCTTTACTCAGAGAGTGGTAGCTATGTGGAATGTGCTTCCAGTGGAAGTGGTGGAGGCAGGTTCGATTTTATCATTTAAAAATAAATTGGATAGGTATATGGACGGGAAAGGAATGGAGGGTTATGGTCTGAGTGCAGGTAGATGGGACTAGGGGAGAATAAGTGTTCGGCACGAACTAGAAGGGCCGAGATGGCCTGTTTCCGTGCTGTAATTGGTATATGGTTATATGGTTATATGATAAACTAGAAACCCGCATATTTTTGAGATCTTTGGAGGAAACTGGCGCACCAGGAGGAACCTGCATGGTCACAGGGAGGATGTTCAAAATCCACACCAGACAGCACCTGAGTTCATACACTTACAATGTTAACGTTATTAATTGCTCCATATTTGGACCTCATGATCTTATTGTATGAGTTTCTTTATAGCTGGTAATGAAAGGTTAATTTGATTAATACATTGTGTAGATTTTGATAGAAGGCTGACAGTATGGATGTTAACGCAATATGAACCGATTGTTATCTGACAATTTTGTAAACAAATGGAAATATCATTAGCTCTTTGGAAGTGTGAGTTATATTCGAGAAAACCAGAACATAAGAATAACTCACCTTCCACTTCTGTTTAAAGGTAATTAGATTCTATTATTATTTCAGCCCTTTTATTACGAATTCTTAGAATATCCAACAATGAAAGAGTTTTGTTTATAAAAAGAACACAGGCACAAATACCAGCAGGCAGCACTCAAATAGTAGCAACTTTTATAATAATCCTTCCAGATTTTAACAATGACTATATTTAAAAAGATAAAAAAATATATGTATTTTGATGCACCTGAACACTGTTAATTTTATTGTATTCGCCGACGACACCACTGTTGTGGGACGAATTACAGATGGTGATGAGTCAGAGTATAGAAGTGAGATCGACTGACTGATCAAATGGTGCCAGCACCACAACCTGGCTCTCAATATCAGCAAAACCACAGAACTGATTGTGGACTTTGGAAAAGGACACACAATCCTGTTTACATCAATGGGACGATGGTGGAGAGAGTCAAAATCTTCAAATTCCTGGGCGTGCATATTTCCGACGATCTTTCCTGGACCGAGCACACTGATGCAATTATAAATAAAGCACATCAGCGCCTCTACTTCCAGAGACTACGGAGATTCCGTATGTCAAAGAGGATTATTTTTGAACTTCTACAGGTCCACAGTAGAGAGCATACTGACTGGTTGCATCATGGCCTGGTTCGGCAACTTGAACGCCCAGGAGCGGAAAAGGCTGCAAAAAGTTGTGAACACTGCCCAGTCCATCACCGGCTCTGACCTCCCCACCCTCGAAGGGATTTATCGGAGTCGCTGCCTCAAAAACGCAGCTAACATCATCAGAGACCCACAACATCCTGGCCACACACTCATCTCACCACTGCCATCGGGAAGAAGGCCAGGTCCAGGAACAGCTGCTTCCCTGCAACCATCAGGCTATTAAACACTAAAACCTCATAAGCTATGAAATACAATAGACTACAATAGACTATTATTATTACTATTATTATTATTATTATTATTATTATTATTATTATTGCACTGTTAGTGTCTGTTTTTTTGAGTTTTGTTATATTATTTATTATGATTACATATTCTGTTGTGCTGCAGCAAGTATGAATTTCATTGTTCTATCGGGGACATATGACAATAAAACACTCTTGACTCTAAGGAATACAGAGTTAGTGATGATGCATCATACTGTATGGTAACCGCTGCAAATTCAGTTCAGTTCAGTTTAGTTTATTGTCACGTGTACCAAGGTAGAAAGAAAAGCTTTTGTTGCGTGCTAACCAGACAGCGGAAAGACAATTCTTGATTACAATCAAGCCATTCGCAGTGTGCACATGATAAGGGAATAATGTTCACTGACTGATACTCTATACCTTTTGAACCTGGATCTTTAGACCATGAAATGTGGTACATACTTAACAGCCTTTTTTTTTATTTTTTAATATATTTTTTTATTAAAGGTAATCAATTACAATGCTTCAAACAACTTTATATCAAATTAATTCAATTTGCATTAAGTAAAACACTAGTAATACTTATCTACTATTTTTTTAGAAATAATGATAGAGAAAGAATAGAACAGTTATAAATCATTAAGAGAGTGATTAAATAATAATTTGATTATATATAAGAAAGAAAAGAGAAACGAAAAAAAAAAAAAAAAAAAAAAATATTTTTAGTAACCACAATATGTATTATTAATAACACTACTACAAGTGATAGTATCAATAAAGACATATATGTAATTCCAATATAAAAATGAATTATTCTCACCAAATCCCGCAGGGTGCACGCCGAGCTGTGTTGCCAAGAACAGCTACTTCTCTAAATACTGTATATATGGAGACCATATCTGTTCAAAAGAATTATACTTGTCCAATAGGACAAATCTAATTCTTTCCAGATGTAACGTCTCCATCATCTCTGTTGCCCACATTTTGGTTGTGGGGGATAATGTTCCCTTCCAAAATTTCAATATGATTTTTTTTCCAATTATTAAACAGTAATCAAAGAAATTTCTTTGATTTACTGTAAGTGATAGATGTAAATCCGGAATTCCAAATATTATTAGCTTTGGGTTAGGGTCCAATTTAACTTTGATGACTTCAGAAATAACTTTAAAAATTTCTGTCCAGTAATAATTCAATTTAGGACATGTAACGAAACTATGTATTAAATTTGCCTCTGCTTTCTTGCACTTATCACAAATAGCGGAGAGATTCGGAAAAATACTATTTAATTTAGTTTTCGAATAATGTAACCTATATAATACTTTAAATTGTATCAGTATATGTCTGGCGTTTAATGAACACCGGTGTATTCGTTGTAGACTTTCTTCCCAGTTTTCTTTTGTTATAGCCAATCCCATTTCATTTTCCCATGCTTGACGATATACTTCCGTTATTGGGTTCTCCTTATCCAAAATGATGTTATATATATAGGCTATTAATTTTTCTGTATTTGGATATAAATTAAACAGTTCATCTAACAATCCTGCTTCTTTATTTTTATAATCTTGTGTATTGGATTTAATATAATCTCTAATTTGTAAATACCTAAACAAATGTTGTGGAGACAATCCATAAATATCTTGTAACTCCTGGAATAAAAGAAATTTTCCTTTTCTATACAGGTGTTCTATCCTTGTAATTCCTAAATCATCCCATTGTTTAAACCCCCCATCTTAACAGCCTTTTAATAGGACAATACAAGCCCTACACTAAATCTATATAAAGCCTTTGGCCATGAAAATCTATAATGAATGAAACTGGTTGGATGACCTGGCAACAACCCAGGCACCAGACTTTAATGTGACAAAGGATGGTGACCCTGCAATTTTACTTCGGAGTCACGTGAGTGACTACGTGAAGACCCCGCCAGTACGCATGCGTGTCATATCGTCTATCGCATTGTCCTCTACTTAGAGGTCCTGCTAAAAGTCCGGGGCGAAGTCGGGACGGAGGGGAGACCCCAGTCACGAACTTTAGGGAACCTCGGTCACGGGGAATCCCACCCACAGACCTAGGCGCTCGGAAGACCGCGGAATGCGGGTAGCGAGCAACGGTGAATTCACCTTTGAGCCGCTGGCAGTAGAACCAGCGGCTTCATATTGGTTGAGAACCCGCTCGGGAGACCGTGGAATACGGGGAGCGGACGGCGGTGGATTCACCTTCGAGCCGCTGGCAGTAAAACCAGCGGCTTCATATTGGTGCCGGGGGCACCTGGACAACCGCTCCGGAGACCGTGGAATACGGGGAGCGGGCGGCGGTGCATGCGCCTTCGAGCCGCTGGCATTGGAGCCAGCGGCTTCATATTGGTGCCGGGGGAACCTGCTGAACCGCTCCGGAGACCGCGGAACACGGTGAGCGGGTGGCGGGTGGCGGGTGGCGTGCCTTCGAGCCGCTGGCGGTGGAGCCAGCGGCTTCATATAGGGGCACCTGGAGGACCCGCTCCGTAGAGTGCGGGATGCGAGGAGCAGACGGCGGTAAGTTGCCTACTGAGCCGCTGGCAGTAAAACCAGCGGCTTCATATACACCACCCCCCCCCCCCCCCCGAAGCAGGATACCACCCCCCCCCCGACTTTGTAAATCGCGGCTATCTCTTTTATAGGGACTGCGAGGATATCCTGGCTGCAGTTACTGCGGGGATACCCAGATCGGTGGGGGAGGGGGGGGGGGAGGGGGGGAAGCCCCGACTGGAGAACATCACGGAGAAGCCCTGCCATAAGGGACCGCTGAGAAAAACCTCGGGGGAGAAATAACCCGCAATGGAAGCCTTTCTACAAGGACCACAGAGGGAACCCCAGCTGTAACAAACTACGACCACGAGACCAGGCTCGGGAGGAGCGTTGCCCCGCTGGAGAAGGTTTTAAAAAAGACATGCAGGTAAATTCCTTACTCGAAGGTCGTTTTGTGCTATTTTGTGAGAATATGATACAGGAATGGACCGCATCCAGACTGACTGCGGAGGACCGCGGAATTGCGGGCAATCAGCAGCGGTAGACTGCACCTGGATCACTATTGATCGGCAGTCTCCGACCTGGCACCTGCACAGTCGGAATCAACAACAAACTGGTGGGAAGGCCAAGCAGAAGTCGGACAAGACGAAGACTCGGGCGAGTCAGGCTGTGAAGACTCACCGCTGGCAGGAGCAACTGTGATCGCATATCCTGCATGGAGCGGTTGATGGATCAGAAGCTCCAATGTGACATGCTCCGGTATATGGAGTCTAGTCACCATGGGGTCCCAAGACGCCCATGGCAGCACCTTATAGAGGGCTGCATAATGCAACTCCCTCGACAGAGGGGAGCATTAGGAGTCACTTCTGGGCTGACTCTGAAGACGGGTTTGGCTGAAGATACAACAAGTGTGCAGGGTGTGCAGGAACAACACTACCAGCAGCAGGAGCTCGACGAGTGGCCGTCGGGTTCAGGAAGGCCACTTCATCACGCAAGAGCTCACATCTTCGACGGCAGCACCCCTACGCACCCACCAGCAAACCACGATGAACTGAAGCTGGTGAAAGCTTGAAGGCCGTACAACCCGGACAAAGGTCTTTGTAGGCCACAGCCCAGAACGGCCTTCCTGGAAGATGCGCCACCCTCGTACTCGAGCTCCTCTACCTCCCAGGAGCAGGTGCAAAATCATGCACACATATTTGAGACAGCTCCTGGGTCGGGTTGCATAAGTCCTCCCATTCGGATAAAGGTATGGAACCACATCGATGATGTCTCCTGTCACGGATACAAGTTGGTAATATTAAACTGGTTTGAATATTTACACTGGTTTGGGATAACACTAGATTAGTTTATACTGCACAACAGGTATGGTTGGAGTTGCCTTTCAAGGTACGCTCACAAGAATGGGATGTGGACTGATCATTGTCAACAGCCTCAACCCGCATGTGCAGTATAGACTTTTCTGAATAACTTCCATGTGATCATTTCCTCTCACAGGGTTGAAGATATTTGAAATGTAACTGGATAAGGCAATGATACACTCAGGAGCGTTGCAAAATGGGCTAACTCCAGTTTTCAGATTATTTACCAAATCACTACTATCAGTGCTTCAACTGCACAGAGCTAACAAATAAGTGGCATTGCCAATCTGGATGATATTGAACATACTGTATTTTACTAAATTAGCCTTATCAGCAACATAGCTATATTTGAGAAATTGGGTCTCACCCGTCCAATTAAATTTAAATTAAGTTGATACCAACTGAAACTATTGATTATTGGGATACAATCATCCATTTATTTGTCTGGGATCAGCTCTAAGACAAAAAATTAGACCTCTGCTATTTTTAGCTCAAACTATCAAAGTCATAATGATGGACAGCTTTGCTCCACTAAAACCTCTAATCCGTAAATCTTCAGTCATTTCCAAGCTGATGCTATTGCCCAAAGATGGGTAATTTACTAATACCATCTCTAGTTACGGAGGCAGATGGGATTAGCATGAGTTATCAAGTGTTCAGTCATGGTATCAACTGCCAATGGACACCAGGTGCATTCTGTGCATTAAAGGGTGTGTGGATATGCATAAACTGCATGCACAAGTCCAAGGTGATACACTTGGTGGTGGTATATGTTAATCACAAAGGTACAATCAAATCAAAGTATCCGGTGATAGTTTTACCAAACCGCATTTAGCACTGGTGTATTATTATGCAAAATCAACGACAACACAGAATGAATGTGTGATCACAAAGTATTTAATGACATTGTGGATCGATGGAACACTAACTATTGAGATGCTTGCATCCAGGCTCAATCAACAGTGAACGAGGCATATAGTGGCGAATGGTGCATTCTCGCTACACTAGGGAGGAATGTTCTTTTATGTCTTCCTCCATTTGGCCTCAATAGACGGGTCTTGCAAAATTCAGCAAGATTCCCGCTTCCGGGTTTTCATAGTGCCTGCCTGGGTTATATACCTATGGCTCCCACTGAGGCGAAGAATGAGCATAAAACCTTACATAGTTATTTCCGGATTAAAAATATGCTGGTTCAGTTGTGATGTTGAAACCATCCTCTGCATGATATAATCAATTAATAGACTTACAGACTCTGAGAGATCGTTCCTGCGGCTCGGGTTGTCAAACCATAAGCGTTAAGAGTGCTCACTACAGATTGCAGGGATAGCACCAAATAGCAGCTATCTGCATAGGAGATGGGAAGCATTGTTTATGCTTCCTTACGTTTAACTCGGCACGGATGACTGACACATTAAAATTCAGTTTTATGGGATTATAACATTAAGTTAATATTCCATTACTGTGCCTGAAGTACCTCCTCTTCATTTGGCTGCTGAGAACATAAACCACTCTGTCTGGTCTCACCCTCTGACATCTAGAATATGAAGGTATCGTCAACTTAAAACCTCCAAGGCCTAGGGACGCAGAGATATGGGTTGTTAACATTGTACTACGTCACTTCACCGATGGGCACCAGCAACATCCCTGTCCGTGGTCTAACTCATGTACTAGTGATTATGCCATGGCACTGAGTACAGCACTACGGGTCCAGTCATTGCTACACTGGATAGGATGATCATATCTGCGGGCTAGAATAACATGTTTTGTTTATGATTAATCAAGCAGTTTAGACAGGGACACAAGACCAAACTAGATGTTGGACCTTGGATTGCGTGTGAACACGCATTTACACTAGTATGTCAAGGTTCCCAAGAGCCTTATAGACTCTGACAGCAATATTGTTAGTTACATAAAATCTTGTTAGAAGGAATCACTACGAACCTTCTCCAGATGGTTATATGGGTCTGGCATATACAGGAGTGTACATTGACATTGAGTCTCATTCCACCAGGACCGCTATACCTCAGCAGCAGGGATGGACCACATCCTAGCGGTTGCAGGATGGTCAAACTATTGATCTGTCCAAATATTCAGAATAAACCTATTGCCAGATCAGGGGTATTGCCAACTCTATGTTAGGTATGGTTCATACTTCCTCCAGGTTGAGGGAGGTTACTATTGCCACTATTATTCATTAATAGCATCAACATGTCTATATCTATGTCATGTCTGAATGCATTCTTAATGTTCACTCATCATTGGCCTACTGATGCAGTGTATGACGCCTGGACTCGATTCCATGGCATGAAATCACAGAGCTTTAAAATCTTCACGTAGTCACTCACGTGACTCCGAAGTAAAATAGTAAGATTAAACGAGAACTTACCAGTTTGAAGTTTGATCTTTATTTTATGAGGAGTAACGTTGAGGGATTACGTGCCCTCCACGCCCACCCTCGATCATAAAGTTCAAATGGTATCCTATTTCTCTAATCTTACTATGTTCAGTTCATTTACTGTTGTCTGTGATTTCACACCGCTGCTTTGAAGATTGACACGCATGCGTCCTGGCGGGGTTCTTCACGTAATCCCTCAACGTTACTCCTCATAAAATAAAGATCAAACTTCAAACTGGTAAGTTCTCGTTTAATCTTACTCTTTTTTACTCATTCTCCTGGGGACTTTGCATCAAAAGAGCAATAGCCATAGCATAGATTAGTCAAGCAACCACCATACCTAGAGTGCATCTTTTTCAAATAATATTCAAGGATCTTTCATTACATTTAAGAAGCCTGTGATTAGGCACGTGGATATGCAGGAAATGGACGGATGTGGATCATATGCAGGCGGAGGAGGTTAGATTAATTTGACTTCATGTTAAAAGTGGACATTGTGAGCTGAAGGGTCTGTTCCTGTGGTGTACTGTTCTATGCTCTATGTATCACCATTTCAAATCTATCGGCAGGTCAGGCTTAACAACGATGTGATATATCGCTACACTGACAGTAGGGAGAGGCCCTGGGAGTCTTCAATGTTAACTGTTGGTGATGCCACTTTACAGGTGATAGAAGTGTATAAATGCTGTGGAATCAATAATTTTTCCTCTTTTCTTCCTCCATTTTAGGTTCCTCATATAAGCGACGCAGATTTTGATGCAGGTAAAGGTACACCAACCAGAACGATCCATTGCTTGTAGTTCCTCGTGGTGTGTCAATGTTCCAATAGTGCCTTTGAATCTCTTTCCCTGTCCACCACATAGTCACTTGCCCTCTGTTAGCTCACCATTATGGAGCTGTTTAGGCATTCTATCATCAGACATCCTTCTGACATATCCTGCCTACATTGGGTAGAGAGATCAATAAAAAACCCTATAATTTAACTTTCTGACTTCCCAATCATTTCTGGAGATTCAGTGGGATTTTTCTACTCTGTGTATTTTAACATTCCCATTTGATTTGTTACACCCACAACCAATACTTAATCTTGCGTCAGGAATTTTCAATTCATTCTAAGTATATGCAAATGTTGGATTTATAAAGTTTTTATAATGTTAAATTTCACAGTGCTACCCATGCCAAATGAAACATGATTAGGGCTTCTCGTACCCTGCACTGAATTTCTCTCTCAGCAGTTGCAGTCAGTTGCATTTGCCCTTGCCCTTGCCCTCTGCCTTTCTGCGAGGTGTTGTAGTCAAACTCACAGTGGATAACAAAGCTAAATTCACAGCATCCTCCTCAGAGCATCTGTGAGCACATTATCAAGGAACATAGCTTGTATCTCTTCAACAGATCGAAGTGGAAGTGCCAGTTAGACTACTTAACTACCTACTGCAAGGACCTAACTGCAATTTTATGCAAACATTCATCAGTATCTGCTGTCCAGATCAATGTTACACTGGTTGGCGATCATGCATTCCTGGATTAATAACAATAAATACATCAGTGCTGGTCACAAATTGCTTCTAAATCAACTATGGTCTGTGAAACAGATCCAGTACATGATGGCAATGCTCCATTTTAAGCCATTTCCTCAGCATTAACGCTTTAAGTTTAAAGACGATCAATAAAGGAAGTATAAGCAAGAGTGCCTCATTGATGCAGAGATGATTTATAGGAGGAAAATAAGCCTTTGATCATACTTCCATTGATCACATGCAGACAAAATTATTTTGAATCAATGTTCTCCATTTCACAAGTGTAATATCGAACTGAAAATGTGAACGCCATTGTTGGAGTCAGCAAGAATATTAGAATCATGTAGTGAAGTCTCATGGTGCAATATTTCACCTGCAGGATTTATATTAGCCATCATTGATAAATAAGGACCCCTTCTCTCAAATAAGTGCTTCATACTAAGGTCGGTGCAATTTGCCATTTTCCACTCAATTTCCGAATTTTGTAGTTTATTTACTGCCTGGTCATCATTTAAGATTGCTGATCTAATTACAGAAATTCTATTTACTAGTGGCAAGCCATAAAGTCAGAATATCTTATCCATCATCACTATTCCACTTTCTATAAAACTGCAGTTGGATCAACAGCGCCAATGAATCAAAATAAATTGATAACATGAAAAGTGAAAAATTTAAAAATAATGAGGAAAGCAAAATAATACATTTATAAGGCAAAAAAATACATTCTGCTGGAAGAAGTCAGTCAGCCAGACAGCATATACCGTGCATTGAGAAAGTGTTCAGACCCCTTCACTTTTTCCACATTTGTTACATTACAGCCTTATTCTAAAATTGATTACATTCATTTTTTTTATCATCAATCTACGCACAATACCTCATAATATAAAAGCGAAAACAGGTGTTTGGTAATTTTTGCAAAATAATTAAAAAGAAATAACTGAAATATCACATTTATGTAAGTATTCAGACCCTTTGCTGTGACTCTCAAAATTGAGCTTCGGTGCATCCTGTTTCCATTGATTATCCTTGAGATGTTTCTACAACTTGATTGGAGTCCACAAGTGGTAAATTAAATTGATTGTACATGATTTGGAAAGGCACACACCTGTCTACAGTTGACAGTGCATGTCAGGGCAAAAAACAAGCCATGAAGACAAAGGAATTGTCTGTAGACCTCCGAGACAGGATTGTGTCGAGACACAGATCTGGGGAAGGGTATAAAACATTTTTTGCAGCATTGCAGGTCCCAAAGAGCACAGTGGCCTCCGTCATTCTTAAATAGAACTTTGAAACCACCAGGACTCTTCATAGAGCTGGCCGCCTGGCCAAACTGAGCAATCGGGGGAGAAGGGCCTTGGTCAGGGAGGTGACCAAGAACCCGATGGTCACTCTGACAGAGCTCCAGAGTTCCTCTGTGGAAATGGGAGAAACTTCCTGAAGGACAACTATATCTGCAGCACTCCACCAATCAGGCCTTTATTGTAGAGTGGCCAGACAGAAACCACTCCTCAGTTAAAGGCACATGACAGCCTGCTTGGAGTTTGCCAAAAGGCACCTAAACAAGATTCCCTGGCCTGATGAAACCAAGATTGAACTCTTTGGCCTGAATGCCAAGTGTCACGTCTGGAGGAAACCAGGCACCGCTCAACACCTGGCCAATACCATACCTACGGTGAAGCATGGTGGTGGCAGCATCATGCTGTGGGAATGTTTTTCAGCGGCAGGAACTGGGAGACTAGTCAGGATCGAGGGAAAGATGAACGGAGCAAAGTACAGAGAGATCCTTGATGAAAACCTGCTCCAGAGCGTTCAGGACCTCGGACTAGGGCGGAGGTTCACCTTCCAACAAGACAACGACTCTATGCACACAGCCAAGACAACGCAAGAGTGGCTTTGTGACAAGTCTGTGAATGTCCGTAAGGGGCCCAGCCAGAGCCCGGACTTGAACCCGATCGAATATCTCTGGAGGGACCTGAAAATAGCTGTGTATCAACACTCCCCATCCAACCTGACAGAGCTTGAGAGGATCTGCAGAGAAGAATGGGAGAAATTACCCAAATACAGGTGTGCCAAACTTGTAGCGTCATACCCAAGAAGACTTGAGGTTGTAATCACTGCCAAAGGTGCCTCAATAAAGTACTGAGTAAAGGGTCTGAATACTTATGTAAATGTGATATTTCAGTTATTTATTTTTAATTATTTTGCAAAAATTTCTAAACACCTGTTTTCGCTTTTTTATTGTCGGCTATTGTGTGTAGATTGCTGATAAAAAAATGAATTTAATCAATTTTAGAATAAGGCTGTAACGTAACAA
The DNA here is from genome assembly GCF_010909765.2 of Amblyraja radiata. Classification (NCBI taxonomy): domain Eukaryota; kingdom Metazoa; phylum Chordata; class Chondrichthyes; order Rajiformes; family Rajidae; genus Amblyraja; species Amblyraja radiata. The sequence continues at coordinate 131,927,359 of NC_045957.1, read as the reverse complement.
AATGTGGAAAAAGTGAAGGGGTCTGAATACTTTCTGAATGCACTGTATGGAAGGAAATGGACAGATGGTGTTTCGGGTCAGAAACCATCTTTGGATATTATTGTTATCCAGTGATTATTATTTCATTTCAGGTTAAGATCCTTATTCAGACATTATTATTATTTAGAGATTTTTGAAAGGTGTCGTCTGTCTATTTCCTTCTACAGATGCTGCCAGGCCCATTGAATTCTTCCAACAGTTTGTTTTTTGCTCAAGATTCCAGCATCTGCAGTCACTTGTTCCCGATGTTGGGGAAGTCCAGAACAAGGGGTCACAGTTTAAGGATAAGGGGTAAATCTTTTAGGACCGAGATGAGAAAAAACATTTTTCACACAGAGAGTGGTGAATCTCTGGAATTCTCTGCCACAGAAGGTAGTTGAGGCCAGTTCATTGGCTATATTTAAGAGGGAGTTAGATGTGGCCCTTGTGGCTAAAGGGATCAGGGGGTATGGAGAGAAGGCAGGTACAGGATACTGAGTTGGATGATCAGCCATGATCATATTGAATGGCGGTGCAGGCTCGAAGGGCCGAATGGCCTACTCCTGCACCTATTTTCTATGTTTCTATGTTTCTATACCTTTAATTGCACATTTGATGGAGCAAAGCTCTGCATGTCAGTGAAGCTATCAATGAAAATCTAACTCTAAATCACTGAAATACAGTAAAGTCAAGTCAAGAAGTTTATTCGTCACATACACATACGAGATGTGCAGTGAAATGAAAAGTGGCAATGCTCGCGGCCTTTGTGCAAAAAGACAAACAAACCAACAACCAAACAAACTATAAACAGTCTGAAGAAGGGTTTCGGCCCGAAACGTCGCCTATTTCCTTCGCTCCATAGATGCTGCTGCACCCGCTGAGTTTCCCCAGCAATTTTGTGTACCTTCGATATTCCAGCATCTGCAGTTCCCTTTTGAACACTTTGTCTACTCCACTGCGATATCTCTTCAAGGTATGCCTACTTTGAAGAAGTTCTCCTCCTCTCTCCGGAGACAGTTTCACAAGGCCCCCCATCAGTCTGAAGAAGGGTTTCGGCCCGAAACGTCGCCTATTTCCTTCGCTCCATAGATGCTGCTGCACCCGCTGAGTTTCCCCAGCAATTTTGTGTACCTTCGATATTCCAGCATCTGCAGTTCCCTTTTGAAAACTATAAACACAATCACATATTCTTTTACATATTAAATATTGTGGGCGGAAGGAAAAAACGTTCAGTAAAGTTAGTCCCTGGTGAGATAGGAGTTTACAGTCCGAATGGCCTCTGGGAAGAAACTCCTTCTCAACCTCTCCGTTCTCACAGCATGGCAACGGAGGCGTTTGCCTGACTGTAACAGCTATTGCACCTCCTGATGTATAGTTCCTGCAGGGGGGCGAGTGAAGTTCCCATAATGCGTTCGGCCAAACGCACTACTCTCTGCAGAGCCTTCTTGTCCTGGGCAGAGCAATTCCCAAACCAGATGGTAATATTTCCGGACAAGATGCTTTCCACAGCCGCTGAGTAGAAGCACTGGAGGATCCTCAGAGACACTCTGAATTTCCTCAATTGCCTGAGGTGGTAAAGGCGCTGCCTTGCCTTACTCACGAGTGCTGCGGCGTGTGATGTCCATGTCATATCCTCAGAGTAGGTATGTTGCAAAACCTACCTTCAGCGTCGTTGCAGATCTGTCCAAGCCCGTGTGTGCGGTTTTGGCGCCGTTGAGAGGGGGGCGGGTTTAAAACGCGATTTTCCCTAGGCTATTCAAATCAACGTTGTTCAGCCTACTTAGTTGCTGACGAAAAATCGCTGGGAGATTCTTTCGCTGGAGCTATTTTTAAATTTAATTGGTTAATTTAATTGTTATAGTAGGTTAAAAATTATCCTCTAAACCCGCGACCGCCGACAACGGGATGGATCTCATACAGGGGACAACGGAAGGTAGGTTGTTTATTTTTACATTTATAGGCCTTTCTCACGGGGCGACTTGACGCAAGAGGTAACCAGAGTTGAACATCGTGGGAACCTCGTACGATAACCGTACGGCATTCGTGGACCACCGTGGACCACCTTGGCGCTAACGGCAGGTACTCGTGTAACTTGTTGACTCGGGAGAAAATTCAAGCAAGCTTGAATTTCTCCAAGAGTGACTTGTACACTTGTGGTTGAACATTGAAACATTATATGGACATAGTGGCCAGTGCGATATCCGTAATAACTCTTGCGTTTACCGTGGGAACTCCTGCGAACGGTGAACCCGGAAGCTGGACAGAGGGGACAGAAGGTGAGTAATCTGGAATGAACATGCTGGTCGTTCTCTGCCCACACGATCTCTACGGAGCTTCCAGGCTGTTTATATATAAAAGAGCATTCCAAAAGTGTCTCACCAGCAATCTGCAGCCTTCAAGAGGTCTTTTTAAATGAAGTGTTTATTTCCAACGTCTGGTAAGTTTCGGTAGAATTGCCACCAGCGTTTAGAGAATATGTACCTGTGATTTTGTCCTATTTTTTTCTAATACTCATTAAATCAACGGGAGACTAAAAGTGGCATTTAGATAAATAAAAAAGTTGCTGCCTTGGCGAATATCGATGCTATTATCTTTATGTAAACTGTGAGGGTTCGCAGCTGCCACAATGCGTCTGACGAGTTATACCAATGTAATTTGGCACAAGCTGGTTTAATTGTGGGAAAAACTCTTCAAAGCCCTTCCAAGACGGAGGAATTCCCCAGAAAGTAGCTCGTTTTCTTTTGTAGAACTTTCCTCTGTCAACGCATAGATCTACAGTTAGGGAACCAACTGCCGGTACTAATGTATTTGAGTGTTTCAGGGAATTTCCTCTGATTATTTTCAAGCTTTGTCCATCTCTTTTGAACTCATTTGATTGGATACTATTTGATTTTGGAATGGTGGTTACTTATTATATAAATTATGTGACTTATTTTCTGTTCCGATGATTCTCTAAGTACTTTGTTTATAAATTCTGAACTCGTGAATTTGAGATTTCAGTGGTTTTCTGTATGCGGCTCACTCAGATACACTTGGCACAAACCGGCTTTTCCCATTTGGACCGTATAAGCCGTTTACAATCGCGTTGGACTCACTACATTTCTATGATCTGTAATCGTTTAACATTGAGTATAAACGATTATATTTAATACTCGGAATGCATATTGATTTTAACGATGCCATATAACTTTCTCTGTATGTGAAGGGAACGATCGCTTCTAGTATGTTTACACCTCTCTGTAAAACATCCATTCTTAAAAAGGTGGTTTCAATATCGCCAATGGAACATGTGTCAATGTGTCAAAGCACTTGTAATGCTTGTCTAAAAAAAAGTGACATCATTTGTGCCACGTGATGATTTAACAACACTTCACAGTTCACAATATTCATTCAAGATTTAACGGGAAAGCTCGGGAGACGGACAAGTCACTCGCACAAATAACAGAAATGCCGAGTACCCGTGGGAACTCTTTATCTACCCCCCGTTATATCGTGTGATATCGTGCTAGACCACGACCACTTCACTCTGGTTACATCTTGCATCAAGTCGCCCCGTGAGAAAGGCCTATAAAAAGGGCTTCTTAAGATCCCTTTATACAAAGTTTAATGTTGCGAGTAGCCCCATTAAATCCCGCAGTATTTATCTGGGCATTTGGAGTACAAATTCACCGCAATGGGAACGTTCTAAACCAGCACGTTCCACAGAGTTCCACAGGATCCCACTCGAAAGCTGATTTAAATGGCCATTAATTTACAGCAATTGAACACTAAATTCCTTCCATTTGGCCTATAAATTAATGTAAATGAGATTTTAAAATCATGTTTTATTGTGAATTCTTTGTGAATGTTATTTGGACACTTAGGCTATTTAAAAATGTTAATCTTTTCTTAAGAAATGGATAGATGTTTAGATCTAGTCATTGAAGTTTGGATTTGAAGCTACAATTAGGTAACTAACTAATTATATGCTTTAATTTCAGGTCATCCAAGTAAGTGTTTCATATTTGTTTCAGAATGCTTCAATCTATAATAACTGAAAATGTCTTTCAGTTCTCTTAATTTTTAAGTAAGTTATGGCTATTTCACTGTCCTCGATCACAGCTTTTGTGTTAAGTCAATGGAAAATCAATAGGGAACAAGATGCTAATTTCCGAGTATGAAAATGGACATAACTGTTTTTATACTGAAGATATGAAAGTGAATTAGGTGTCAAATTAAACTTATTTTTGTGCTTTATCAGATGGGATAAATTGCAGACTTGATTTTTAAAATCTCAAAATTTTGTAACATTGCTACTCAGAGATGTGGACTCCCAGATATTTGAAACAGCTCACCCTATCCACAGTGTCCCCATTTATCCTCAATGGTGTCATGATTATATATGCTTAACAAAAAATGCACTCTAATTGACATTTTGCAGGGTCAGAAATAGTGTGTGAAAAATAGGGGAGCAATATCCTAATATTATACTGAAGTTAGACACAAAACACTGGAGCAATTCAGTGGGTCAGGCAGCATCTCTGGAGAAAATAAAAAGGTGATGTTTCTGGTCGACACCTTTCTTCAGACTGAGAGTCAGGGGAGAGTGAACTGAGAGATATGAAAAGGTGCATAGAACTCTCTTTGGAGAGAGGAGAACTTCTTCAAAGTAGGCGTACCTTGAGGAGATTTCACAGTGGAGCAGACAAAATGTGTAGGAAGGAACTGCAGATGCTGGTTTACACCGAAGATAGATACAAAAAGCTTACACCGAAGCTGGAGTAACTCAGGGGGCCAGGCACATCTCTGGAGAAAAGGAATAGGTGACGTTTCAGATCGAGACTCTTTCTCAGATTGAAAATCACTGTCCTGCATCCCATCTTACCCCATGACTTCACTTTACTTCCGTAGAGGAACTGGAGGCTCAAGTGTTGGCATTGACTTGGGGCAGGTTTGCCCTCGGGTGATGGGCGAGTATTACATTGGGGCATTAATCATCTGTGTCTACAGGGCATATTGGTCTCTATCTATAGGTTGCCCATCAATGTCCTCTGATTGGCAACCTTTACTTTGGATTTTCACCACAGAAGCTACCGGTATTTACAGGTGAGATACGCAGACTGCCAGGATCCAAAACAAAAACAGAAATGCTGGAATAACTCAGCCAGTCAAGCAGCTGCAGTGGAAAGGGAAACCAGTTAGCATCTCAAAACAGAGAAGCTTCATCACAATCTAGTGTGTATGAGCATCAGGTATGGTCTTCCATCTTCTCTAGTTATTGTAGCAATGCAGCCAGGGCTTGCCAGGTAGGACTGCTTGTATGTCGGAAATAGGTAATGCATAAGGTAAGATCGTGCTGATGGGAGGGCGCAGGAAGGATAGACATTTTTGAACATTTAAAAGTTACGGAACAGAAGAAATCGCTCTATGAGTAGAGAGCAGGATGGGAGAAGGAGAACTGGGCACGAGAACACCACCAACGTCAAAGTCATTCAATGCCATTCCTTCATCCATCTGAGCCTCTGGCTCCATGTACAAACATGTCCACCAACAGAAAAGGAAGAAGAGGTAGAGTTGTTGCCTTAGTGCTGGAGACTGAGTTCAATTCCAACATCGTGTGCTGTCTGTATGGAGTTTATACGTTCTTCCCGTGACCATCTGGGTTTTCTCCGAGATCTCCGGTTTCCTCCCACAATCCAAACACATACAGGTTTGTAAGTAAATTGGCCTGGTATAAGTGTAAATTGATGCTGTAGGATAGTGTTAATGTGCGGGGATCGCTGGTCGGTGTGGACTCGGTGGGCCGAAGGGCCTGTTTCTGCACTGTATCTCTAAACTAAACTAAAGGTCGGTGAGTGCACTGCTATGTGTTGTATGATCTGCCTGCCACAGTTGAATACAGTACGTGTGAGTGAGGAGTGAGAGAATGTAGGTAGGATTATGAGTAGTGTGATGTCTATGTGAATGATGTAAATGAGTCTTTAGAAATCCACTGACCTCAAGTGCACCTGCAAAATATTTTGTGTGATTAAAAATGTCCTCAGGGCATGTGTGCGGGCATTATGACTTCTGGCCACCTTGTTTCACTGTAGCTTCATTTTTTCCATCGGATTATTACAGTGTCACTCTGCATTTTCATCTCTTCTGTCAAGATTATAAAGCACGCATCAGTGGAACAGGGTGCTTACTCCTGAATTGATGCCTCCGGCAGTCCTTTTATTCAGTGACAGCTTACATTGAAAAGATCCAGACATTGTATCAGTCACCTCTGGTTCGGTTTTCTCGCTGTGTGAATTCTCTGAAATTCTCTGTGCTTAACACTAGCCAATGAGAGAAACATCCAGATTGGCACTTCCAAAGTGCAATGTGTTTGCTTAAAGCACACAAAAGAAAATTGCCATGGATCTCCCAGAGAGTCTTATTTCAGCAGATACAAGGAACTTACAAAAAGACACAAATTGCTGGAATTACTCGGCAGGTCAGATAGCATCTCTGAAGAACATGGGTAGGTGACATTTCGGGTCAGGACCCTTTGTCAGACTGGTTCTGTGCCTCAATAAGGGTCACGACCCAAAACATCACCTATCTATGTTATTCAGAAGTGCTGCCAAACCCACTGAATTACTCCAACACATTGTGCTATTTTAGCACATGTCTTCATGGGTTTATGAATTTCCAGACACCAGTACGTGGCTAAATATTATACAGTTTCAAGCTACAACCGATATCTCACAACCTTCTGAGACTCCTTAAAAGTTTATAAAGCACATATCTTGAATTATTTGGAAAATCCTATTCAGTCTAGTTCTCTCTGCTTCCAACATTTTCCTTGTCCATTCTTAAAAGATATATCATGGTGCTCTGAGGTACATTGACCTTCAGCAACTCAACTAATATGCAAATCTAAACATGGAAGTCATTCAGATGAAAGGGTGACCATAGCACAGATCATGCATTAGTCAGCATTCCCCTCTGCAACTGGACTTACTGACCAACAAACCACAATCAGTGAGGATAGGTGACAAAGCATCCTCCATGATAATCCTCAACACTAGTGCTCCGCAAAGATGTGTTCTCAGCCCCCTACTATACTCATATACTCATGAATCCAACTCAATTTACAAAATCGCAGGCACAAACCACCGGAGTGGGCCGGATATCAAATAATGGCAAGATGGAGTCTGGAAGGAGATTGTGAACCTCGTAACCTGGTGCCAAGCTAACAACCTCTCCTTCAATGTCTGCGAGACAAAGGAGATTGTGATTGACTTCAGGAGGCAAATCAGTACCCACACACTGGTATACATTGATGGTACCGAAGTAGAGCTGGTCGAAAGCTCCAGGTTCTTAGGAATAAATATCACTGGCAATTTGTCATAGACCTGACACACCAAACAATGGATAAGAAAGCACTACATTTTTTAATTTATTTTTTTTGATTAGGGACAGTGCATATTAATAAACATTTGCATGTAATATGCAAGATTGTAGCCAGTAGCTAATTTCCATCTTTAGTCCCACACAAGGTAAACACATCCCAAACAAGGTAAAAACAAAAGACAAAAACAAAAACAAAACAAACAATATGGTTTAGCCTGCAGTCATAACATAGAATAAATAACAAACACTCAACACAGTTTAAAGTCCCAAAGTCATTGTCTCTTCCCTCCTTGCTCTCCCTCTGCGCTGAGGCAATCCAAACCTCCGATGTTATGACCCCGCCGGGTGATGGTAGGTAAGTCCCGCAGGCTGAATCCGAGCTCCGCAAACGGGCCGGTTCAAACTCCGCGGCCCGGGGCGGTCGAAGCTGCCGAAGCTGCCGTCCTCCAGTCCAGCGGACGCAGCTGTAGTTGCGGGAGCTCCGGAAAACAGAACTCGAGCTCCCGATTATGTCATCCACTGGCCCACTGGCCCGCGGCCGAGCCTCCGAGGCTCCAAAGTCGGGTCGGAAGTTGTGCCGCACCGCAACCACAGCCCCGAAGTCGGCCATGCTCGCGTTGGTAAGTCCTGGCTCTGTCCTTAGAAGGCTTTGGAAGGTTGGCATGTCCACAACAACCTTCGCCATAGAAAGCATTTTACGGGGATACATCACAGTATGGCTGGGGACAGCTCCATTCAACACCGCAAGAAATTGCAAAGAAATGTAGACGCAGCCCAGACCATCACACAAACCAAGTTTCTTCCATTAACTCCATCTAAACTTCATGCTGCGTCGGGAAGGCCACCAACATAATCAAGGACAAGTCTCAGCCCGGTTACTTACTCTTCTCCCCTCTTACATTAGGTAGGACGTACAGAAGTTTTAAAACACATACCTCCAGGTTCAGGGACAGTTTCTTCCCAGCTGTCAGGCAACTGAACTATCCTCTCACCAGCTAGAGTAGTCCTGACCGACCAATTATCTCATTGTGGACCTTCAAACTGTCTTTTACTGGACTTTTATTGGACTTCATCTTGCACTAAATGTGATAACCCTTCTCCTGTATCTGTACACTGTGGACGATGGCTTGATTGTAATCATGTATAGTTTTTGCGGTGACTGATAACACGCAACAAAAAGCTTTTCACTGTACCATGGTGCACGTGACAATAATAAATTAAAGTAAACTACAACTAAAATTAAAATTGGCACTGGCCTTCAATTAGATGAATTACCTCCATTCTTTCATGATTGTATACAACTGCTTAATTTTGAAGCAATTGGTTTTTAAACGTTATTATTTTCTTCACTGGATGTTAGAAGGAAAACAAATTGTATTCTGTCGATGTCTACAACCAAACCAATGCTAACAGCAGCAGGTACAGATAACATCTAAAAAGACATTAGTGGTGGTCACTGAGTTCAAAACACTGAAACATGCCTTTCGGCCCATTGTCTGTTCTGGTCGGCGTGCTAGGTCGTATGGAGCGGCGCCCCATCCAGGTGGGTCCCAGACTTCTGCAAGGCCTCCAGTCTTCGTCTTCGTCGGGTCTTGCTGCGTCCGTGTTAAGGGCCTGTTCCACTTTCCCGAGTTATTCACAAATTCTCCCGAGTTTTCAAACTCGCAGAATGTTCGTAACGAGTCCGTAGGAGTCCGTGGATATATGGTAGCGGCTCGTTGTGCGAGCCCTAGGTACTTGGGGCTATTTTTTTACTCGTGAACATTTTTTCTTTTTTTGTAATATTTATTTTATTAGAAGCAATTGTCCAAAGAGAAAGCAATCGACATAACAGTTATACAATTTTCGTACTGCTTCAATTTTAACATTTTATAAACTAATAACTGAATCGGAAAAAAGGATAAAGGAAAAAAGAGAAAGAAAGAAAAAGAAAGAAAAATAATAGAAAGGATTTCGAGAAATACACGAAAAAGAAAAAAGAAAAACCCCCAGAACTAACGAAGAAGACATTTTTCATCAGGCTGGAAAAAACGTCCCGACTTACCTGATGCGCCGAGTACCTACGGCTGGCATAGTGAGCCGCTACGATATATTCACGGACTCCTACCACCTCCTACGGACTCGTTACGAACATTCTGCCAGTTTGAAAACTCGGGAGAATTTGTGAATAACTCGGGAGAATTCGTGAATAAATCGGGAAGGTGGGACAGGCTCTTAACCCCCCTCGGTCTTTCTGTGTGCGGCTGTGTCCTCTACTAAACCAATTTTATTTTCCCCACATTCCCATCAACATCCCCCAGATTCTATCGCTGACTTACACCTTAGGTGCAATTTAAAGCAGCCAATTAACCTTCCAATCTGCAAATCTTTGGGATGTGGGAGGAAACCAGAGCACTTAGAATAAAACCCAGACAGTTACAGAGTGCACATGTAAACTTCACAAGGAGAACACTGAAGATCAGGAATGAACCCAGGTCAATGGAGTGGTAAGGCAGTGACCACCACTAATGTCTATGATCTGCATCACTACACCACTTTGTACGTTGTTCTAATGGCATCAAGGTGCTTAGGTTTAAGTTTACTGAGGTATCCTGAGGTACAGTGAAAAGCTTTGTTTTGCATGCTATCCAATCAGATCAGATAATACAATATTTAAATATAATCAAGTCAAACTCAAGTCCAATGGGTAGAAGAAAGGGGAAGAGACAGAGTGCAGAACATAGTTCTCAGCATTGTAGCATACCAGTTCTATAGACAAAGTCCAATGTCTGCAATGGGAGTAGAGGTGAATTGGACAGTGCTCTAGATAATGGAAGATCCATTCAGAAACCTGATAACAGCATGGCAGAAGCTATTCCTGAGACCTGGTACATGCTTTTTAATTCTGTATCTTCTGCCCAACATGAAGGGGGAGATGGAATGCCCCTCACATTGGTAAAAAAAAAACACTTTAACGGTGGCAATTACTTTAAATTAGAACTGTGTAATCCTCAAACCTGCAGTAATCAATTCAATTCAATGTTTGATGTGAACCGATTAGACCAGGTTCCAATGACTCGAGCACCATGCTTGATAAACACGACAATGACTAATATATTGAGACAATCATTTAACAATATTTCACTGTTGTTTTTGAGTTCATAAGATCATAAGTGATAGGAGTAGTATTGGGCTATTCAGCCTATCAAGTCTACTCCGCCATTCAATCATGGCTGATCTATCAGAATCAGAATCACACTTTATTCGTCGAGTATGTTTTGCAGCATACGAGGAATTTCATTGGCCAGGTCAGTCATACAAGTAAAAACAGATCACTCAAAAGCACATTATAACATGAACATCCACCACAGTAACTCCTACACAGTCCTCACTGGTGAAAGAAAGTTCAAGTCCTTCCCTTAGTTCCTCCTAGGTCGTGGGCCTCGAGCCCCCGTTGACGGGATGATCTTGAGTCCCGTAGCCGGCGGCGTTCGGGCCCTCCGCATCGGGACGATCGGCTCTCGCATCGGGCGGGATGTCCGCTGGACGATCGAACCTCGCGTCGGGGCTGGTCGAACCTTCCGCGACGTTGGAGCTCCCGACTACCCTCTCCCGAGACTGCGAGCTTGACAGGAAGTCCGTGGTGGCCGCGGTGGGAGCGATCCCAAGCAAGGGATCAGCTCCGATGATAACTCCGTGCCCCGCGATAGGGCTCAAAGTCAGTCCGAGGAGACTTCCAGCTCCATCGATGGAAGGCCGCAGAGCGCACGGAGAATGTGATCCGAAAATTAATCACATCTCCGGCAAGGTAGGAACGTGAAAAAAAGTTTGCCCCGATCCCCTCCCCCACATAAAACAAACCGAAGAACATTAAACAAACTTTTTACACACTAAAAAATATTAAAAAGAATGAAAAAACAAACAGACTGCCGGCAAGGCAGCCATCGCCCCTGCTCATCTATATTGTCTATCTCTCCCTTCTAACACCATTCTCCAGCCTTCTCCCCATTACCTCTGACACCCATTCCCAGAACTGAACTATTGACAAATCAATGGGAATGATGCCTGCCATTGGTTGTTGTTGTATCCATCCTAAATGATTAGTCATTCAAATCAGAATTTCCAAGCTACTAGGAGTGTTCCAGTCAGGTTTTACTGCTTAACTCTATAATTCGAGTGGAAAATGTCAATGTGAAAGCACTTCCCATAATTTTGCTATCATTTATTATTATACAATTAGCTTCCTAAGGGCAGGCACTGCATGCTTTTGCTCGCAACGTGAACCAAACCACTGCTATCTGTTTACTTATCTCAACAAAGAGAATTGCAAAGATTATTAATATAATTTTATGTTGTGCTCTGACACAGTCATTGTGAATCAGCACCAGGTAATCAATATGGGAATAATTAGAATATTCTGCCACAGTGGGTGATAATCTGACAATGTGATTTCTTTGTTGCACATATAATGCTGATGTGATAAACTCAGCGGAAATAAAGAAAAATGAAATGTTACGCTTCCCTGATGCTTCTTACAATGAGGATGCTTACAATAGCAAATAACTTATCTAGATGACGATGATTTTGTCAATGATTTATTGGCTGTTCATTTAAACCATTTGCCCATGCTGCCAGAGGTAACAACTGTGATTCCATTTATGATAATGGGTCTGGGAATTTCTTTAGATTGATCTTCTGTGCATTAAGAGAGGATAATGGTACTTTGAAAATAGAATGGACACCACTGGTGAAACCAGGTTGAATAAACACATTACTCATGCTGGTGGCAGGCATCCAGTATCGTATCTTTTTTTAAATAATAGTTTTAAGGACAGAATGCTGAGACTGCCTTAAATGAAAAAAATGTCCAAATACTCTTGATTCTAATGTTGGAGAGGTATATTAATTACTTTCAATTTGGTTTTAACAAAAGCTAAAAAGGACAAGAAATTGAGCAGTGCGTAAGCAAAGGCGTTGTCACTCACATCCTCATTTTTTTTACTCCTGGGGTTAGTGAAGGCACATAGTGTAGGTCCTGGATTAGAAGCAAATATTGGGACCATCCTATCTCCATGCATGTGGAGGACTAACAAACAAACCATTCAATGACCAAGGCCAATGGCCAAGCAATGACCAAGAATGCACACAAATGCCTCAATTGCCTTAGAAGGCTTAGGAAGTTTGGCATGTCCTTAACAACCCTCATCAACTTCTTTGGGTGAATGGGCACTGGCTCCTATGCAGTCATTACTTGATGAGTCTAGTACCAAATCCCTCTGATTTGCACACAGTTGGATAGTGAATTACTTGAGAAAACAAAGGCATAAAGTGGTGAAAAAAATCACCAGGGTCTGACAGCACCCTGCGGAAATGGATAGGTGAGGTTTCAGGCTGGCACCCTTCTTCAGACTTTCTTCAGATTACTTGAGTTTTACTGCACATGGGCAGACTGAGGCTTCAAGATGTTGCCAGTCTGTGACCATCTCCAGGTCAGGGCTCAGTTGCTAGGCAATGGCTTTTATGCAAGAGGAAAGTTCATGAACAACTTCTCAAGACAATGTCCCTTTGGAGCAAGAGCTGCCAGTGATGTGCATATTCTGAGAACAAATCAATATTACAATGAAAGTGGGAGTGCAAGTAAACCTGACACTGTACATCCCAGTCATTTAGGAGCAGCACTAAACAGAACAAATGAAAGTTGAGTGATGTCAGACCAGGGAAAGGGAAGTGAGAATCTGCAAAACAGACAATCTGGTGTCAGGTCTCTCCTTGAATATGTCATTCGGTACCGGTCATCTCCGCACAAATGAAGCATACAAATAATTATCAAAAAAATAGCCACAAAGCCCACCCCAATTCCTAATATTAATGTGATAACCTTAATTATAATCTAATTTCGGACACCTTAGGGGGTGGTATGGCGGTGCAGCGGTAGAGTTGCTGCCTTACAGCGCAAGAGACCCGGATACGATCCTAACCACGGGTGCTGTCTGTACAGAGTTAATGGGTTCTCCCCATGACCTGCGTTGGTTCTCTCCAGTTTCCTCCCATACTCCAAAGACATACAGATTTGTAGGTTAATTGGCTTGGTATAATTGTAAATTGTCCCAGGTGTATGTAGGCTAGTGTATGTTTGCGGGTATCGCTGGTCGACACGAACTCGGTGGGCCAAAGGGCCTGTTTCCATGCTGTATCTCTAAACTAAACTAAACCTCTGAAGGTGAATGAGGGAAAGGTGGGTAAGTATGTTTGACAATTGCCTTTAGAGGATTACTCTCCCTGCCCCATCACCTGACCCCCCCCCCCCCCCCTTCAAACACCATACATTTCCCTTAGCAATCTATTACCATACCCACCTTAATTCCAATTAAATTCACAACCATCATGAGTCACTTGTGGATCTCTACTTCAGATCATACCATCCCCTTCTATGATTAAGTAATCAGGACTTCCGAGACCTGAACTTCCTGCACTTTCCCAACCCATGAATTCTGATTAGTCCCATCGTGCACTATCAGAGTTACTTAATATCTTCTGAAGCAGGCTTCCTGCCTGAAAAAAAGCACCACCCATGAATCAGGCTCTGATAGAGAAACAAGGAACTGCAGATGTCGTCTTACAATTAAAAAACGTACTCAATGGTATGAACATTGAATTCTCCAGTTTTAGGTAACTATTGACCATATAACAATTACAGCACGGAAACTCCTTTCCTCCCCTTATTACACCACCAGCCTCCCAAGTACCCCACCTGCACCTATTTATCCCTTCCCCCTTCACTTCCACCTATATTCCTTCTTCTTGCTTCACAGTTCGCATCTCTTCGATCCTTTTGTCTGACACCTTGTCTTTATAACCCTTGGCCTTTGCCCAACATCTGCCTATCAATAACCCAACCCCTGTCACCTCGATCCACCTATTACTTCCCGTGCTCTCTCCTGACCCTACTCTCCTCCAGCTGTCTCCCCCCTCCCCTACCACAATCGGTCTGAAGAAGGGTCCCGACCCAGAATGTCATCTACCCACGTTCTCCAGATATGCTCCAGCACTTTATGTCTGCCTGCTCCGTGGTCAGATCTGACTGAGAAAATACAGGATATCCCAAAGTCCCTATTTCACCATCTCACAGCAGCCTCTGTGTGTGGAATTAATCTCCAGGCTGCTGTATTATGATATCTTCTCAAAGATAGATGGAAGATGATTAAATATAAATTACAGTAATAAAACTAATCACCTACAAAGCGAGCTCTCGTTTAATGCACACTTGGACAGCAAACTGAAAAATGTTGCAACATCATCAACTCCAGCTGAGGAGAGCTTTGTAGGGTTATAGTTGGAATGGGTGACACTCTACAGTGAGCAAGGCCTGGCAGATGAGCAATGCCTCACACACCACGGCTCACAGTGGTTCAGCTAGTTGAATTGGTGCATGTCACGCTTGGGTGAAAACAATCTTCCACAAATACATTCCCATACTTCCCCCTCAGTTGGCTCTGCCGTGCTTCCTCTCTGTTCCTTTGTTTAGTTTAGTTTAGTTTAGTTTAGAGATACAGCGTGGAAACAGGCCCTTCAGCCCACTGAGTCCGTGCCGACCAGCGACCCCTACACACTAATGCTATCCTACGCACACTGGGGACACCTTTCAATCAAACCAAGCTAATTAACATCTTTGCAGTGAGGGAGGAAACTGGAAATCCTGGAGAAACTCTATGCAGGTCACGTGGAGAACGTACAAACTCCGTACACACAAGCACCTGTAGCCAGGATCGAACCCGTAACACTGGCATTGTGAGGCAGCACTATACCGCTGCAACACTGTGCCGCCAATCTGTTTCTGATTTATGCTGTATTCCAAAGCAAACTCTAAATAACACACACGTCTCAGCTCTAAGGAGACTTGACGTCAAGACAAAATCAATTACTACCGACCACCACTGGCAAATTTAAAGAACTCTCGAAAGTATCAAATGCATCAGATTCATTGGGAAGACTAGTAAAATCAGCAAATATCTTACAAGCAGTTGATGATGCCTTAAAGCAGTGCAATTAGGTGGATGATGGAGGGTTGCATGGGGTGGTGGGACTTCATCTCACAGTTTGTCTACTGTAGTAGACAAGGGGAGCCTGTTAACTGGAGCGTGAGCTGTGATTTTGCAGCAGCAGTGTCAGATAGGCATTGCAGGCTGATTAATATCACGATCTCTCATCTGCATAATTCAAGTCAGTGTTCCTCAGCACAGGCACATATATCAGCTCATGGTAATGCACCTCACCTATAAATCAGCCTGTGCATCTCCTGCCACATATGTGCACATGCGCTCTGGCACCTTTCAATGTCCAAATAATGGGCAATAATGAACTTTGCTGGAAACGGATTTTGCTGGCTTTACCTTGTACTAAATGTTATTTCCCTATCATGTATCTTTCCACTGTAAATGGCTCGATTATAATCATGTATTGTCTTTCCGTTAATTGGATAGACATGGCAATAAACTAAACTAAATTAAACTAAACTAGACTAAACTTTGCAGCCAGCATGTAGAAATGGGAAAAGCATTTGCAGCTAACCAGCTAGACTATCAGAAGATTGACAAAATGCTGGAGTAACTCAGCGGGACAGAGGTGAGGTTGTGAAGTATTCCAGGATATTTGACTTTAAGATCAAATAGACCAAGAGTAAAGAGAATTTAATTGTCATATGACAATTATTGGGACAATAAAATTCTTACTTGCAGCAGCATAACCGGCCTGTAAACATAATACACATAGAATATGGCAACATGTAAAAGGAGGGCCACATGCCAGAGGATGAAGAAACAAGCTAGAGCTATATGCACCAGGGCATGTTATTTATGAATTTCAAACAATCTCTTGTATTGTGGGGCAGAGAGCTAATTAGGAAAATAAAGGAGGATGTCACAAGAGTAGAACAATAATTCTCAAACTAAATGGCCAAACTAATTTTGCTGCTTCACTGTGGAGGATGAGTTGATGCACCCATTCCTTCCATCCAGAGATGCTGCCTGTCCCGCTGAGTTACTCAAGCATTTTGTCAATCTTCGGTGTAAACCAGCATTTGCAGTTCTCTCCTACACAATGTCTTCAGGGTAGTTTTCAATACCTGCACGTTAACATAGAAACATAGGTACAGGAGTAGGCCAATCGGCCCTTCGAGCCAGCACCGCCATTCAAAATGATCATGGCTGATCATCTAAAATCAGTAGCCCGTTCCTGCTTTTTCCCCATATCCCTAGATTCCTTTAGCATTGAGCTTAAGAAAACAACTGAGGAACAGGGGCACTAGGGGCGCTGCATTGAAGGCGCCTCTGCCCATAGTCTGTCCGTTTTTTCCCCTCTTTTTTTAATTTTAGTTTGTCTAAACAGTTTTGTTTTGGGGATACTTTAATTTTTCTATGTGGGGGAAGGGGGTAGGGTAAGGGGAAAACCGTTTCCCAGTCACTTCCTGGCGAGGATGCGACTATTTCTCCAAGTCGCGTCCTCGCCCCCCCTCTTCGCGGCCTACCACTGTATCAGAGCGGCCTTTCCTACCGGAGAACGGGGACTGGACCAGAGCTTCGGCAACGGCGGCGAGGCGCTGGATTCACCGCGGAGCCGGCGATACCTACCTAGATCGCCATTTGCAGCTCTGGAGTGTTGGGCCTGCAGCATCGACATCGCAGAGCTGTGACACGCGGAGTTCCCAGTGCGGGCGGCGGTGACCGATATCGCGGAGTCCCTGGGGCCCTTTGCCGAGGGCCGCCAGAGAGAATCTCCGCCCGGAGCAGCCTGGGGACGTTGGGAGCTGCGGACTCCGGTGGGAAGCGGCCGTTTTGGAGGTCCAAGCCGCTGAGGTTGGCCTCCCGTTCCGACGTCAGAGTGCCAACATCCCGGCGAGCGGGCCTGACCTGCAGGCTGACCGTAGCGGCGACTGCGGAGGTCTCCGGAGGCCCGGACCGCGGGTGAACATCGAGGAAGATGACTGACTTTGGTGCCTTCCCTCACAGTGGGAAACTTTTGATTCTGCTGTGTGGGGATATTTTATGTTGAACTCTATCGTGTGTTGTGTTCTTTATTTTATTGTATGGCTGTATGGTGATCACATTTCACTGTGCCAACTGGCACGTGACAATTAAATGTATCTTGTATCTTTTCTTGTATTACAATGACGTTTTCTATGTTAACACGTTATTATTAATGTTATTATTAAAGTGTTAACATAGTATAACGTACAAGAAAACTTCCACCACTGGGGCGAAACCGGGGGTGCCACCGTCGGTCATTCATTCGTTCGTGCCGCTGCCCACTGGTTCAGTCTTCTCCAAGAACTATTTAAGAAAGAACTGCAGATGCTGGAAAATCAAAGGTAGACTAAAAATGCTGGAGAAACTCAGCGGGTGAGGCTGGGAAGCGGGAGGGGGAGGAGGGAGAAGACAAGGGCTATCTAAAATTAGAGGTCAATGTTGATACCGCTGGGGTGTAGACTACCCAAGTGAATTACCCAAGCATGCCTTTTTGCCTGCCTATATCAGTTTTCTAGTGCCTAAACATCCTGACCAATTATAATAAAATAGAAATTTATGTTGAGTTTTCGAGTGATTTAGTGGAAGAAAACAAAATACTTAGGTATGAAACAACTGTCAGCCAATGTGGATTGAAAATCAGATTTAAGTTAATGACAATGATAAACAATTGTAACCTTTGAGGAAAATGTACAATGATGTATTCTTCATAATTCGCCATGAAAATTCCCCTGTTATAAGTATTCTTCAAGAAACATCCTTCTGCTTAGGGAGACCCTCAAAATTGAATATGATTTAATTTGGTTCAACCTGTTCATGCTCTGGCTATGACTCTGGCTGAGGCTTCTAGTAGAAGGATCAATGTAGGGAGAAGGCTAATGTTATTTATTTGCGGGATGGCTATGTCTGGGTAGTCGTGCCGATCCCAGAGGGTCGAAGCCACACTCGTATGGTGATAATTTTTTGTTACCTGTGTTAAGAGCTGGCAGCTAAATGCAACCACATGAAGCTTTGCATGCACCACAGCCTTAACAATTGCCCATGGACTTATTTCATCCGCCCTTTTCTGTCTAGCCAATACTGATTACGAACGCACTCCAGTGTTGAGAGTTCACAAGTGGCTCAGGAGACTAATGTGGGAATGGAGTATAGACAATAGACAATAGATAATAGGTGCAGGAGTAGGCCATTTGTCCCTTTGAGCCAGCACCGCCATTCAATGTGATCATGGCTGATCATACACAATCAGTACCCCGTTCCTGCCTTCCCCCCATATCCCCTGACTCCGCTATTTTTAAGAGCCCTATCTAGCTCTCTCTTGAAAGCATCCTGAGAACCTGCCTCCACCACCTTCTGAAGCAGAGAATTCCACAGACTCACCATTCTCTGTGAGAAAAAGTGTTTCCTCGACTCCATTCTCAATGGCTTACTCCTTATTCTTAAACTGTGGTCCCTGGTTCTGGACTCCCCCAACATCGGGAACATGTTTCCTGCCTCTAGTGTGTCCAAGCCCTTAACAATCTTATATGTTTCAATGAGATCCCCTCTCATCCTTCTAAACGCCAGAGTGTACAAGCCCAGCTGCTCCATTCTCTCAGCATATGACAGTCCCGCCATCCCGGGAATTAACCTTGTAAACCTACTCTGCACTCCCTCAATAGCAAGAATGTCCTTCCTCAAATTAGGGGATCAAAACTGCACACAATACTCCAGGTGTGGTCTCACTAGGGCTCTGTACAACTGCAGAAGGACCTCTTTGCTCCGATATTCGATTCCTCTTGTTATAAAGGCCAACATGCCATTCCCTTACTTCACTGCCTGCTGTACCTACATGCTTACTTTCATAGCCTGATGTACAAGGACCCCCAGATCCCGTTGTAATTCCCCTTAGCCCAACTTGACGCCATTTAGATAGTAATCTGCCTTCCTGTTTTTGCTACCAGGTTCTCTGGTTTCCTCCCGTATCCCAAAGACTGATGTACAAGGACCCCCAAATCACATTGTAATTCCCCTTTTCCCTTGACACCATTTTGATAGTAATCTGCCTTCCTGTTTTTGCTACCAAAGTGGATAACCTCACATTTATCCGCATTAAACTTAATCTGCCATGCATCTGCCCATTCCCCCAACCTGTCCAAGTCACCCTGCATTCGCATAGCATCCTCCTCACAGTTCACACTGCCACCCGGCTTTGTGTCATCTGCAAATTTGCTAATGTTACTTTGAATCCCTTCATCCAAATCATTGATGTAAATTTTAAATAGCTGCGGTCCCAGCACCGAACCTTGCGGCACCCCACTAATCACTGCCTGCCATTCTGAAAGGGACCCGTTAATCCCTACTCTTTGTTTTCTGTCTGCCAACCACTTCTCTATCCACGTAAGCACTCTACCCCCAATACCATGTGCCCTAATTTTGCCCACTAATCTCCTATGTGCGACCTTATCAAATGCTTTCTGAAAGTCCAGGTACACTAAATCCACTGGCTCTCCCTTGTCCATTTTCCGAGTTACATCTTCAAAAAATTCCAGAAGATTAGTCAAGCATGATTTCCCCTTTGTAAATCCATGCTGACTCGGTCCGATCCTGTTACTGCTATCCAAATGTGCGATTATCTCATCTTTTATAATTGACGCCAGCAACTTCCCCACCACCGATGTCAGGCTAACTGGTCTATAATTCCCCGTTTTCTCTCTCCCGCCTTTCTTGAAAAGTGGGATAACATTAGCTACCCTCCAATCCACAGGAACATTGAGTCTAAGGAACATTGGAACATTTTCCAATGTACTCTTCAAGGACAAGTGATCAAAGCATGCTATAGATTAAACAAAGAGGTGTACTATGGTGCTGTAAAACAGTAAGCCTGAGAAGCGGGAGAATATTAGAATTCTGCCAAGCATGACCATAAAAAGAAAATAGAAGAGATGCCTTACAGTATGTGACAAGCAATGTAAAATTAGATTGTATTAGATTCTAAGTGTATGTACAAAACATAAATTAGTAAAGATAAATGTAAGTCCCTTCAATGCAGAGAAAGGAGATATCACAATATAGTGCAGGAAAGTGCAGAGTGAATAAATAAACACTTTGCAAATGTATTCATAGCAGTAGACACAAAAATATATAATACATAATGGGGAAACAAAAGGTCATTAATAAAGTTGAAACAAAAGAGAGTGCTATTACCAAATAAACTGTTTAAGTAATTAATGGGAACAAAAACTTACTGCAAACCTACCCTGGCATCCTTCCCAACTCTTTCTTCACTACATTGTCTACTGTATTGCTGCTGCTTCCTGCATTCATGCGGAACTCATCAATGTTATCACTTTTGCACCAATTTCCACCTTGTGCTAAAATTCATCTGGTCTAATTCAAACACTTCTGTTCCTTTTCTGAATCTCTCTGTCTCCATCTTGGTAGACAAACTATTCATAGATATCTACTATAAACCTACACCCCCCCCCCCCCCTCCCCCCCAGGCCTCCTGGATTAAACTCCTCCTGCCCTGTGTCATGTAAGGATGTCATCGCGTTCTCTCAATTTCTTTATCTCCGCTGCATCTGGTATCAATATGAGGTTTCCGCTTCAGGGACTGTGGAATATACTTCTTTAGGAAAAACAAATGGGTGCGACGGTTCCAATGATGGCAGCCTCTCCATCTTCTCCATTTCGTGCATGTCGTCTCTCACCCTCCTCTCCCCAGGCAGTACAGAGACAGCATTCCCCATAGCCCTTGCCTTTAATCCCACTATCCTCCACATTTGACATATCCCCACTTCCCTATTTCTGCCAACTCCAATTGGATCCCACCACCAGGGACATCTTCCTGCTATCCCCCTTTCTGGTGGCCAAATGGGCCAATTTCTCCCAGACTCCTTGGTCTGCTCATCTATTCACAACCACCGCTCCCTGTCCTTTGCCTTGACACATTCCTGTGCAACAGAGATGTGACACTTATCTATACATCTCCTCCCTCACAGCCATGTGGCAATGTAAACAGCACTTCCAAGTAAGGCAAAGACTACCTGCAGTTGTTTCAACTGGTTCCATTGACAAACTACGCTTGTGATGTGACCTCCTCTACAGTGGGAAGGCCAAGTATTGACAAGGCAACCATTTGCTGAGCACCTGCACTCTGTCCACAATTACCATCTTGAGCCTCTGTTTGCATGTCATTGCCACTCCTTCCCATACCCACACAACCTGCCGTCTGCCCTCAGCTTTCTCCACAGCCATGGTGAGGCCGAACACAAACTAAACACTCAGTACCTCATATTCAACTATGGTAGCCATCTTCCCACCATTTCTCTCATATGGCTCCACATATCGCCTCCCAGCCTCTCCATCTCACTTATATAAACTGGCTACCTTCCCTCTACATCCTTGGTCCCAACGCAGGATCCCAATCGGAAATGTCAATTATCCATTTGGATTCACAAATCTGAGGGCAGTGGTAGAGTTGCTGCCATTCAGCCGCAGAGACCCAGGTTCGATCCTGACTGCGGGTGCTTGTCTGTACGCAGTCCCACGCTGTTGTACATTCTCCCCGTGACCTGCGTGGGTTTGCTCCGGGATCTCCGGTTTCCTCCCACACTCTAATGACTAAAGCCAGGATATTTAGGCAGCAAAAAACACTGAAATAGGCCTGCAAAAAGGCACAATAAAATTACAAAAAAGCATGAAAAAGGCATTTATTGACAAACAAAGGCATAAAAAGACATTTCATCCATCAAAATATGGTTTAAAACGATAATATAAAGGTATACGACATTAAATGACCAAAGTTGCCTGGTTGCACATAATTACTAGCATTATTTTCAAATTATCTGGTGTTAAACTATGCCGTCTATCAGACAGAATATGCTGCAGTTGTGAAAAAGTTAGTTCTATCTCAGCTGAGGTCACTGGGGCATACCCGATACAAGCTACAGACTCTATATTCATGTTGATAACTTGTGCATTACAACTACCTTTGAGTACTTTAGCTATGTTTTGTATTTCTTCAAGATCTTTTTTAGCTATAATCACTCTCTCACATTTTCCTTGTATGTCTTTACCTACATCGCCAGGAACTTTACGAATATTGTCAGTTACTTTGTTGAAAACCTGCAAGTTATTGACTAATGTTTCACCACATTTCTCAAGGGAAGTGATAGCTTGTGGGAAGTTTGCAAAATTGGAAGCAATAAAAACAAGACCGTGGTGGAGGGACTTTTTCTGCATGATATCACTGTCGACCCTGACTGCAGCAGATTCTTCTTCTTCAAAACAGTTGACGATTTCTTTTATCTTTTCAAAATTTGCAGCATAGTAGAGTACAGCAGAGAACCATGTACCCCACTTAGTCAAAACGGGCTGATGAGGTAGCGGAATCTCGGGTGCCATTTCCTTGAACAACTGCACACCTGACAGTGCTTTGAGGAAGATTTTCTTCACATTGGAAACTAAGCGATCGACATTTGGACACAAGCTACGTGTGTGCTTGGCAATTCTATGAAGTCCTTGAGCTAAGCATGTCAAATGCATCAATTTGGGGAATAAAACTTTAAGTCACAAACAGAAGAACATTCTCGTGTTTTATACCTTCTGGCCAAAGTACAGCAAGTGAAGATGTAAACAACTGAGCAATAGTTGAGCTGTTTGACTTCTCCAATACTTCCGATGCCAACAAATACTCCTTTGGTAGTTGACCTGCCTCCAGTGTACCGATGACTACATTGGCAACATATCTCCCACATCACCGATTGTCTCGTCTATTGAGATCCATATTTTGATGCATGTAACTCCATCTCTAATTTTCTGCACAACAATGTTGAAGTTGCTGTCAACATAATTTTTCTGTAATGATTACTCGATTGGTGTATGTTCCTCTGAGTATTTCTCTAAAAAACCTCTAAGAGATTTGTTTTCCAATTTCCACATTCCAGCATCAATGAATGCCTTGCACAGATCATTTGAAAACTCAGATTTACGATCGGAGCCAGCAATAAATATAGTGAGGAGACATGCTTGGGTAATTCGCTTGGGTAGTGCACACCCCAGCGGTATCAACATTGACTTCTCTAATTTTAGATAGCCCTTGCCTTCCCCCTCCTCTCCCTCCCCCTTCTCAGCTCCCCTTCTATTCCTACTGTCTCCACCTCTTCCTTTCTTTTTACTGCCCCCAACATCACTCTGAAGAAGGGTCGCGACCCGAAATGTCACCTATTCCTTCTTCCATAGATGCTGCCTCACCCGCTGAGTTTCTCCAGCATTTTTTGTCTACCTTCAATTTTTCCAGCATCTCCAGTTCTTTCTTAAATAGATCTTGGAGAAGATTGAACCAGTGGGCAGTGGCACGAACGAATGAATGACCGACGGTGGCACCCCCAGTTTCGCCCCGGTGGTGGAAGTTTTCTTGTAAGTTATACTATGTTAACACGTTAATAATAACATCAATAATTAGAAAACGTCATTGTAATCATGGTACAACAAGAGAAAATAGCACGACCTGGAGACAAAACGGCAAAAAAAGGCTGATTTAGGCACTCGATTGTGAAAAAGGCATTATCCTGGTGAAATCATCAAAATAGGCATGAAAAGGCACATGTTATTTATGGCAAAATCCTGACTACTAATGATGTACAGGTTTGTCAGCTAATTGGCTTGGCATAATTGTAAATTGTTCCTTGTGTGTGTAGGACAGCGTTAGTGTGCGGGGGTCATTGGTCAGATTCGTCTCGGTGGGCCGAAGGGCCTGTTTACGTGCTGTATCTCTAAACTAAAAATGCCGCATGACCTGCTAAGTTCTTCCAGCAGTTTATTTTATGCTGATAGATCTCCCAGATTTGATCATGTATATCCCATTATTTTAGAAGAGTTGATTTCAGTGACAAAGGTTAGTTTAAGTGTTCCAAAGGTCTAGTTTTGAGTTTCTAGAACTTCCAAGATTTTGGTACGATTCCTGTAGGTGGGATGGTCGCATTCATGGTCTTGCTAGTCAATAAATGACAGAAGATGGATTCCTGTGGGATACCACTAATTACAAGCTTTTAATCTCAAAAACAATGCTCTAACATCACCCTCGCCTTTTCATCACCAAGCCAATCTTGATATTTGGCATTTTAATCAGTAGAAATAATGATTTTCAATTTGACTTGTCCAACATTTTGTTTATTAAACTGTTAAATCTTTTTATTGTCTTCTATGTCTCCGCAGAATCGGTGCCAGGATCTATTGCATCCATGTAGAAACAAAAACTGCAGATGCTAGTTAATACACAAAAGGACAAAATGCTGGAGGAAAGGGCCTGTCCCACTTACGTGTTCTTGGCACGCTAATTACGTGACCTAATGGTCGCGTTGAGGCGCGACGGTCCTGCGAAGGCTGCGCGCGACTTCATTCGACCGCACAGCCATCTGGAACGCGTGACGTCATTTGAAGATGGACGCAAAATGCTGGAGTAACTCAGCAGGACCGGCAGCATCTATGGAGAGAAGGAATGGGTGACGTTTCGTGTCGAGACTCTTCTTCAGTCTGAAAGAATGGTCTTGAACCGAAACGTCATCCATTCCTTTTCTCCAGAGATGCTGCCTGTCCCGCTGAGTTACTCCTGCATTTTGTGTATATCTTCAATTTTCTTGGCCCTGCTATGGGAGTAGAAGTGGGGGCGGATCCGGACCACAACGGCCGTGAGCCCCAGGCCGAGCTCGGCGATCATTTGCCTGCTTCTGCTGCTGTTGGAGGTGAGACGTTGCGTCGTGCCAGGGTCTTGGGCCTGTCCCACTTTGGCCATCAGTTCCGCGACAGGCCATTGGCGCGTGAAGATTTCGTTAGCTCCGGAGCCCCGCGCGCTGTCGCGCACAACTACATACCCCTCCGCGCTTCCCAGTGGGACCGGCCCCATGCGACCACACAATGCCCGTGTGCCTCAACGCGACCACGAAGTCGCATAATTTGCGTGCCAAGGACACGTAAGTGGGACAGGCCCTTAACTCAGCAGGGCAGGCAGCATCACTGGAAAACATTGATAGGTGACATTTCGATTCTTCACCTTTCTTCAGAATGAATGTATGGGGGAGGGGAGAAGAAAGCTGGAAAAAGTAAGAGGCAAGAAAATGTGGCTGGTAAAAGGTTGACACAGGCAAGGTTTTTTTACAGGAAGATGGTTGGAACAAAGGCCAGAAATAACAACAGGTATGAGAGATTTGAAGAGTTGCGGATTGTGAATCCAAGAGGAGGAAAGTAGCAGGACTTTGAGGACGGGGGGGAGACGGGGGGGGGGGGGGGGAGGGGGGTCGGAGTGGTTAAATTGGTGAGAATCCAGGTGGAGCACAAGAGGAGGAAGGCACGGGGTGGGTGGACGTAGTAGGGGGGGGGCGCAGTGGGGGGGGGCGCAGTGGGGGGGGGGAGGTTGGGGGGGGGGCGAAGTGGGGGGTGGGGGCGTTGGTGGGGGGGTTAGTTCGAGGTTACCTAGAAAAGTATTCAATGTACATACCGTTGGATTGTAAGCTACCCAAGTGATGTTGTTCCTCCAATTTGTATGTGGCCTTACTCTGGCAATGGAGTGGCCCCAGGACAGAAAAATTAGTGTGGGAATGGGAAGGGGTTAAAATGGTTAGCAACTGAGAGATCCAGGAGGCCTTGGTGGACTGAGAACATCTATCCTGGTAAATCTGCACTGGAGTGCCTAAAATTGGCCTGAACACTCCACCTGTGGATTAACCAAGGTTTTATTACTACTTGTTAATGCTTGTCTTCTGTGTCTGCGTTTTTTTTTAACTGAAAACAGTATTACAGTCTGAAGAAGGGTCCCAACCTGAAACATCGTCTATCCATTCCCTCCACAAGTGCTGCCTGACTCAATGAGTTACTTCACTACTTTGTGTTTTGATCAAGATTCCAGTATGCACATTTCCTTGTGCCTTTAGTATTACTCTTGTTTTATGGTTTATTTACCTTCATACACACTCACAGAAAACTGTGGTTGTGAATCACCCAGAGAGTTGTGAGTCTGTGGAATTCTCTGCCACTGAAGGCAGTTGAGGCCAATTCTCTGGAGGTTTTCAAGAGAGAGCTAGATTCAGGTCTTAGGGCTAACGGAATCAAGGGATATGGGGAAAAAGCAGGAACGGGGTACGGTGCTGGCTCGAAGGGCTGAATAGCCTACTACTGCACCTATTTTTCTATATTTCTATGTAGACTTTAAACTTCAACAAGCTATGCTCATCAACATCCTTCCGGAGTTTTACAATGAACCCTTCAGGAAAGTGAAAAAAAAATAAATAGAAAGGCGTCCTAATAAACATTGTGTATTTTCATTGAGTATGATTTGGTTTAGTTTAGTTTAGTTTAAAGATACAGCGTGGAAACTGGCCCTTCGGCCCACCAAGTCCGTGCCGACCAGCGATCCCCGCACATCAACACTACCCTACACACACCAGCGACAATTTTACATTTATACAATTATACTACGTAAATTAACCTACAAACCTGTACGTCTTTGGAATGTGGGAGGAAACCAAAAATCTCGCTATTGGATTCACTATTTATTTCTTGCAAACAGTTCTCACAGAGTAGAGTGGAAGCAAGTCTACAAATGGTTTGGTCATCATTCACCTCAATAAACCCATACGATAGAAATAATTATTCACAACTTCCACTTTTATTTAGGCACATACATGCCATAAGAAGAAACTCTCTCTACTTCTACAACAGTAAATTGTGATACAGTTGCATAATCCACTCCTAATCATCTCCAATCCAATTTGTACATTGTGACTCATTATTTACAAGGTCTATTTCCTTGGGGACACTAAACAACTGTTCACTATTTATCTCTGCAGTATCAGGAAGGCAGCTTTTCTTCATATTTGTCTCAATGCAGTGAACATCTTTCTTGTTTGTTTCTATTAAGTAAATAAATGTTTCCTTATTATCCATCTGCTCCATTCACAGATCATTATATTCTCCAGATGAACTGCTGAGGAGTCTGGAAAATCCGAATGCTGTGCTCGTCATTTGAGCAGAGCAATTATTTCATCATCCTATCTTCCCTGTGGAACCAATAACAACCTTGATTGAATGGCTGGTTCAGTTTGCTTCATTTTATTCTGGCATCATCTTCCCCTAATCTCCGAGATACAACACAACGTTATACATTTATAATCGGCTGATTTTCCCTCCTTTGAATGTTTTATTAATATTCTTATGAAAGTTAAATTCTAAATAAAAATTCATTATGTCCACCCAAAATTGGCACATAAAGATTGTGTTCTTTATTTTAGTTTAGTTTGGAGATGCAGCGTGGAAACAGGTCCTTGGTCCACCGAGTCTGCGCCGACCAGCGATCCCTATACACTAACACTATCCTAATCAATCAATCAATCAATCAATCAACCTTTATTGTCATCTTGCAAAGCAACAGTTGTACAGTGCAAAATGAGAAGACGTTTCCCAGGGAATACCGGAGCATCGCACATGAAACTTAAAACATTTCACACATAATAACAGTAAAAACAATCCAGTCCCTGATGAAACAGTATAAATAGTTAAAAGCAGGTAAAACAGCAACATTAAAATACGGTAAAAACAATAATTAAAATGTCCAGGGCAGATGATTTGAGTGGCCAGTGCCAGAGTTATTAAAATGTCAGTGCAAAGCAGCAGAATCAGGTGACTGAGTACAGAGTGACTGTTTAGCAGCCTCACAGCCTGTGGCAGGAAGCTGTTTAGCAGTCTGGTAGTCCGGGCTTTGATGCTACGGTATCTCTTGCCTGATGGCAGGAGATCCAGGTGTGTGTGGAGGGGGTGCAGTTTGTCCTTAGCTATTCTCAGAGCGTTTTTCAGACAGCGGCTGTTAGGTATGTGATAATTAGCATATGTAATTAGTGTCTTGTGATGTCTTGTGCAAGTACGCATGTGCAAGGGGAGACTCAAGGTGGCATCCTGCAGTAAAGAAGCTTGTAAGATCACTCCCGTGTCCGAGCCTTTATTCAAGTGTTCAAAGCATCCGAATACACAACAATTGGCGACGAGGATAAAAGAACGAAGATAAGAACAAGGCCAACAAGAAGAATCGAAAACAAGTTTAAAAATAGAAGTAGTATTTGGAAACATAGTGGAACAGCACCAAGCCAAATGGTTTTGAATTGGCGCCAAAAAGAAAAAAAGGTAGTAACGGGAAGCAATAGCTCAGGGAAGAGCTAGGAAAACAAGCAGGGGCAGTAAGGGTCACCAAGCACGGTGTCAGCTTACCTGGAATGTATCCAGGGCTGTGCAGCCCACAGCCAAGCCCAAGCAGCAGCCACAGACGTCAGGTGAGGACCTAGTACCGTGAAGGCCACGGACAGGTCTGGAAAAGCCACCGACAAAAGAGGACCGTGTAGCCCACGGCCAGCCCCAGTAGAAGCCACAGACGTCGGGTGGGGGCCTCGTACCATGTAGGCCACGGACAGGTCCAGAGTGCCACGACAGAGGCTGAGTCTTCAGCCCAACCGGGAACAGTCAGCCCGGTGGGGGAAGAAATTAAAGAAAGCCCGGTCGGGAGCAGAAAAGCGGACAGGCCCGCGAGTGAAGCGGAGAAGAGCCGTGAAAGCCCGGTCGCAAGGGACGGCCGAGAGTGGAGAAAGCTGAGAAAGCCTACCACAAGTGATGCACAGTCCCGA
Source organism: Amblyraja radiata (assembly GCF_010909765.2). Lineage (NCBI taxonomy): Eukaryota > Metazoa > Chordata > Chondrichthyes > Rajiformes > Rajidae > Amblyraja > Amblyraja radiata. The sequence goes on along the minus strand of NC_045957.1, from coordinate 131,898,336 downwards.
AGCTTGGAGCAGCGGGGACCAGCAGCAGAAATAAGCAGCAACAGCTAGCCCGGGAAGCCCGCAAAAGCCAGCCTGGGAGGCCAGCCGGTGGAGTCAGTGAGAGCCAGCAGAGGCAACAGCAACAGCTGAGCCAGCAGCAGCATCGGAGGTCCGGAGTGGCCAGCAGTGTTTAAGAGTAACAGTGAAGCCCCGGGGGGGGGAGCCAGCTAAAGCAGCAGTGGAGGTCGAGAATGCACCAGAGTCCACAGCAAAGATACTAGAGTATCTTTGGTCCACAGGCCGCAAGCTGGAGCAGTGAAATCCTTCACAATAAAACTGTAATGCATTGTCACAGTAAAAACAGGACTGTTGGATGTGTAATGCATTGGACTGTTATCAATAATTTAAGTAAATCTATGTGCATAGGAAGAATATGTTTAAAATGTTCTAGTTGCTATTAACAGGAAATGTGGGTTAATAGTATAAATCTATTATTATAGATTAAGTAAGAGACAGTGATTGTTGCTAAAGCTAATGAATACAGAACTGTGTTATCCAGGGCAGAAGCCAGTGTTTTAGCTGTACAGGAGATATGTGTTTTCTTGTCTTGAGGTAATCAGTGTTTTGTCTGTACAGGAGCACCAGAATAGGGCACCTGGATAGCAACAGGTAGCATGGCTATTCAATGGATAGGAAAGTGGCCCCAGTTAGATTCTGGGTGTAATTATGATAAATGGACTGAAGTCTTGGAGGCTTCGTTCATTTCTAATGATATCACTACAGAGGAGAAGAAGAGAGCATGGTTCATATTAGGCTTAGGAAGAGAGAATTATCACACCTTCCGTACATTACTACTGCCAGCAGCGCCCATGGATAAAACGTATGAGGAGTGTAAGGAGGTATTAATGGCTCATTTCTCGCCAAAACCTCCAAGGGCATCCAGAGGCAAGGAGCCTGAACTAAAGAAGGCAGGGAGTCCCTCAAAGGACAAAGGTCAAGTGCAAGAGGACCAAGGTCAAGTGCAAAAGGACCAAGGTCAAATGAAAAAGGACAACGGTCAAGTGCAAAGGGACCAAGGTCAAGTGCAAAAGGACAGAAGTGCAAAATGACAAAGGTCAAGTGCAAAAGGACAAAGGTCAAGTGCAAAATGACAAAGGTCAAGTGCAAAAGGACAAAGGTCAAGTGTAAAAGGACAAAGGTCAAGTGCAAAAGGACAAATGTCAAGTGCAAAAGGACCAAGGTCAAGTGCAAAAGGACACGTCAAGTGCAAAATGCCACAAGTCAAGTGCCAAGTGACAAAGGTCAAGTGCAGAAGGAAAAGGCCAAAGGGAAAAGGCAAAGGAAAAGGAGTCAAAGGCAAAGGGAAATTACCATCCAAAGAGCAACCCTAGCTATTCAAGCTGCATTCAGGGGTATGAAGGTACGGAGAGAGATCCGGAACAAACAGAAGGCAGCAACGGTAATACAAGCAGCATTTAGAATGCATAGAGTATACCGTCAATACAAGGCAATGAGAAGGGCAGCTATAATAGTGCAAACCCATTATAGGGCGCACCTTCAAATGGTAAGTGATCGCAAAACTTACATGTAGGTACGCAGCAGTGTTGCACTGCTTCAGGCAGCCTACCGAGGAATGCTTGTTCGAAAGCTATTGCGGGGCATGCATAAATCTGCCAAGGTCATACAGACTTATTATCAGATGCATAAACAGCGTCAGAATTTTAAGAAACTACGCTGGTCTGCCATTGCAGTACAGCAACGATACAGAGCATGCCAGATAAGAGATGTCCAAGTGAGACAGTATAATAGTTTGAGAAAAGCAGTGGTGTGTATTCAGGCCTTATACCGCGGGATCAAAGCCAGAGTATTGGTAGAGAAAATCAAGGCAGCACGCCATATTAAGTCATTCATAAGAATGTGCATTATAAGAAAGCATTTCTTGATGCAAAAGGCAGCTGTAGTCACTCTGCAAGCAGCATACCGTGGTTACCGATTAAGGGTACGGTACAGAGCTATGCGTCAAACAGTCATTTCGATCCAGAGATGGTACAAAGCATGTAAAATAGGGCATTCTCAGTTTGTGCAATATCAGTCAATGAGGGATGCAACTATTACCATTCTGACTGCCTACAAGAGTATGGTGGTTAGGCAGTGGGTTAAGCAAAAGAGAGCTTCTGTAAAAGGTCAGTCAGTACTCCGTAGGAGTTGGTATCGGAAAGACTTAAAAAGACAAATAAAGGCACAACAGAAAAGGCTGAAACGATACAAAAGGCTTAAACGATATAGGAAAGACTTCCTCAAACGGAAAGATACAACAATTGTAGTGCAGTCTCACTACCATGCTTATAAAGTAAGAAAACTAAACAGAGCACAAATCAAAGCCAGTGTTGTAGTGAAAAGACAATATAGATCTTACTTGATGAAGAACCAGAGATGTGACTTAAGTGGACAAGTAGATGAACTGCAGAAAAATCTTAAACTATACAAAAGGCTTAAACGATATAGGAAAGCCAGTGTTGTTTACAAAGACAATATAGATCCTACTTCTTGATAAAGAACCAGAAAGGTGACTTAAGAAGACGAGTAGATGAACAACAGAAAAGGCTTGAACGATGCAAGGAAAGGTTGAATAAATGTGTGACAATGAGTAGAAAGCTGCTAATAGAAAAGTCTAAAGAAGAGAGGCTTGTCGGTCAAGACAAAAGTATGCAGGACCGATTACAATTAGGACAATTCAGTATAGTCCAGCATGGAGCCTCCTTCACTGAGCAATGGACAAAGGGTTATGCATTGCAGAATCTCATGAAACAACAAGAGCAGATAAATAATCAGAGAAGGGAAACTGAACAGCAGAGGAAGCTGCTAGAAAATGGAAACTTGCAGCCATGGGTCAGATCCCACCTACAAAGAGGAAAACAAAACAAATACATGAACCAGAAAATGATAACTCATAAAGCAAGGGTTAATGTATTTATAATACCAGTGTATTATTCAATGATGGGTAGGAAAAGAGCATATACCGTACAGGTGAAATGGACTTAAAAGGGGAGGAGTGCGGTGTATGTAATAGAAATGGTATTACCTGCCTCCAAGTTAAAGGGGGAGGAGTGTTAAGTATATAATAGAAATAGTGTTACCTGCCTCCAAGTTAAAGGGGGAGGAGTGTTATGTATGTAATAGAAATGAAATTATCTGCCTCCAAGTTAAAGGGGGAGGAGTGTTAGGTATGTGATAATTAGCATATGTAATTAGTGTCTTGTGATGTCTTGTGCAAGTACGCATGTGCAAGGGGAGACTCAAGGTGGCGTCCTGCAGTAAAGAAGCTTGTAAGATCACTCCCGTGTCCGAGCCTTTATTCAAGTGTTCAAAGCATCCGAATACACAACAGCGGCTCTGGAACAGTTCTTGTACCGAGGGTAGGGAGACGCCAATGATCCTCTCTGCTCCCCTCACTACCCTCTGCAGAGCCTTCCTGTCTGAGCAGTTACAGTTGGAGTACCACGTGTTCATGCAGTACGTGAGTACAGATTCCACCGTGCCCCTGTAAAAAGTCCTGAGGATGTTGGTGGGGAGTGAGGCCTGTTTGAGTTTCCTTAGGAAGTGCAGTCGCTGATGGGCCCGTTTGACAATCCCAGTGTTGTTCCTGGACCAGGTGAGACTGTCTGTAATTTGTACTCCGAGGAACTTTATGTTCTCCACTCTCTCCACCGTGGTGCCACTGATGTTGAGGGGTGTGTGTTTTGGCTGCAACCTCCTGAAGTCGACAATCATCTCCTTTCTTTTGTCGACATTTAATACACACACAAAGGACAATTTACAATTATGCTGATGCCAATTAGCTTTCAACCCTGTGCTTCTTCGGTGTGTGGGAGGAAACCGGAGATCCCGGAGAAAACTCACACAGGTCACGGGGAGAACATAAAAACTCCGTACAGCCAGTATCCGCAGTCAGGATTGAACTCGGGTCTCTGGCGCTGTAAAGGGTTTTTCGCATGCTCGTGGGACAGGCCCTTTAGGAAGCAACTCCACCACTGTGCCACCGTGCCGCCCCTAAACCAATTTGTATTGGTAAATAAACTGCAGTTATCTTGTGCTATTAATCAAAGACATATCACTCCAGTGATTGGTTCCTTGGTGCACAAACAAGAGTTACACCATAGATTTCCACTGATTGAATCCACATACTCATCGTTATGTACCATGTGCCCATTTAACATACATTTCAAAGACTCATTGGTTTCAAATCCATTCCAAAACTCTGCTGATTCTTCCTTGCAATACACTGTAGTCGCATTTCAGCTATCTGTAAGGAGAGGCAACAAACCATTCTCCACGATAATTTGCAACACCATTGTACTGCAAGGCTTCATCCTCAGCCCTTTACTATACTCCCTTTACACTCATGACTGTGTGGCCAAATTCAGCTCTAACTCCACTTACAAGTTTGAAGACGACACCACCGTAGTGGACTTAGAAACATAGAAACATAGAAATTAGGTGCAGGAGTAGGCCATTCGGCCCTTCGAGCCTGCACCGCCATTCAATATGATCATGGCTGATCATCCAACTCAGTATCCCGTACCTGCCTTCTCTCCATACCCTCTGATCCCCTTAGCCACAAGGGCCACATCTAACTCCCTCTTAAATATAGCCAATGAACTGGCCTCGACTACCCTCTGTGGCAGGGAGTTCCAGAGATTCACCACTCTCTGTGTGAAAAAAGTTCTTCTCATCTCGGTTTTAAAGGATTTCCCCCTTATCCTTAAGCTGTGACCCCTTGTCCTGGACTTCCCCAACATCGGGAGCAATCTTCCTGCATCTAGCCTGTCCAACCCCTTAAGAATTTTGTAAGTTTCTATAAGATCCCCTCTCAATCTCCTAAATTCTAGAGAGTATAAACCAAGTCTATCCAGTCTTTCTTCATAAGACAGTCCTGACATCCCAGGAATCAGTCTGGTGAACCTTCTCTGCACTCCCTCTATGGCAATAATGTCCTTCCTCAGATTTGGAGACCAAAACTGTACGCAATACTCCAGGTGTGGTCTCACCAAGACCCTGTACAACTGCAGTAGAACCTCCCTGCTCCTATACTCAAATCCTTTTGCTATGAAAGCTAACATACCATTCGCTTTCTTCACTGCCTGTTTAAGACTTGATCTTAAACAATGATAAATCAGAGCAAAGGAATGAGATGGAGAATATGGCAACATAGTATCAACACAACAACCTCTCCCTCAATGTCAGCAAAACAAAGGAACTGGCCATCGACTTCAGGACACAGGGTAGAGTGCGGTCCCCATCAATGATGATGAAGTGGAGGTTTGTGCGGTATTGTTATTGATCTGTACCAAGATACAGTGAAAAACTCTGTCAAGTTCCTAATTGGAAATATCATCAACAATTCCACCTAGTCCTTCCACATTTATGACACGGCCAAGGAAGCACACCAGCACCTACACTTCGTCAGAAGACGAAGGAAATTTGGTACGAATCCAATGCCTCCTACCAATTTCCACAGATGCATTATGGAAGGAATTCTATCAGGATGCATTGCCATTTAATCTGGCAACTGCTCTGCCAGAGACTGCAAGAAACTGCAAAGCATTTCCCACTTTACAAACCGGACGGCCCCAGTCACTCCATCTATATTTTTACATCTTCTACCCTCTCCTATTGGGCGGTCAATGTAAAAACTTAAAACCACATATCATCAGATTCAAGAATAGCTTCTTCCCCACTGTTCCTGGGCTGCATATATCAGAAGATCTTTCCTGGACCCAGCACACTGATGCAATTGTAAAGAAGGCACACCTGCGACTCTACTTCCTGTGAAGATTACGGAGATTCGGTATGTCGAAGAGGATTCTCCTAAACCTCTACAGGTGCACGGTAGAGAGCATTCTGACTGGTTGCATCGTGGCCTGGTTTGGCAACTTGAACGTCCAGGAGCGAAAAAGACTACACAAAGTTGTGACCACTGCCCAGTCCATCTTTGACTTCCCCACCATCGAAGGGATCTATCGTAGTCGCTGCCTCAAAAAGGCAGCCAGCATCATCAAGGACCCACACCATCCTGGCCACACACTCATCTCACCACTGCCATCAGGAAAAAGGTACAGGAGCCTGAAGACTGTAACGTCCAGGTTCAGGAACAGCTGCTTCCCCACAGCCATCATGCTATTAAACACAACGAATAAGCTATGATCTCTGAACTGCAAAAGACTATATTATTATTTGTTATTTGCACTATATTTGTTATTTATTTAACTTTTTCTTTTTTCCCCGTTATATACAATGTTTACATATTCACATACTCTTTTGTGCTGCAGCAAGTAAGAATTTCATTGTCCCGTTCGGGACATATGACAATAAAACACTCTTCACCCCTGACTCTTATCAGACTTTTGAATGGACATTTCATAGGTTAAGAATGTATTCCCAATCTTTACATCTACCTTATGGCAGCCCTTGCACTTCTTTTTACTTACACTTTATCTGCAGCTATAACACTGTAGTCTGCACGCTATTTATTTTCTTTTTGCACTCAAGTGTTGTATGATTGTACTCGTGTCTGGAATGATCTGCCTGGATAGCATGCAAAGCAAAGTTTTTCACTGTGTCTCGGTACACGTGACAATGAACCAATAGCAATACCACAGAAAGAGGCAATTTGTCTCAATTCAGGTAATGCTTCTGTTCACTTTGAGCCACCCTCCACATTTCCTTTTTGAACTCTATCACAAAGCTTCATTTGTTTTTTTTCTCCTTCATTGGCTTGTCCATCCTTGCTGTAAATAAATGCTCACTGTAAACATGTCTATACTCCCCCCTCCGGAAATGAGTCTGTCATAGAGCACTGAAGCAAGCCCTTTAGCCCACATATCGACAATTTTTCATTGATCCTTGTGGTCGTGAGTTTCATATTCTTGTGAAGTTTCTTTGTCCTCAATTTTTTTTCTCCTCTATCAAACTTTGCATTTTAAAAGATCCTTATTACATTACACCGCACAATTTCCCTCTTCAAGAGAAGTTGGCCCCAGTCAAATCACTGTTTTCTGATAGATACTAACCAACATCTCTGGCTTAATCAGTGGAAATCTGTTTTGCACCCTCTCCAATGCCTCCACATATTTTCTACCATATGGCAAGCAGATGCTCCAGCTAAGGATTAACTAAGGTGTAGCCTCAGATCACTACTTTTCAACTCTGTCTCTCCAGAAAAGATTCAGAGCCATAGAACACAGAAGCACCACGTTTGGCTCACCCATTTTCCAGAACTTGGTGGTTCAAATACTTTTCTAGATACTTGTTAACTGTTGTCGGTCTCTGCCTCCACTGCCCAATTAGCCAGTGCTTCCTTGCCTTTAACTACCCTCTGAAGGAAGCAATTCTTCCTCTGGTCACCTCAAAACCTTCTGGTACTTATCTGAAAAATGTTTGTAGTTATCTATCAAACTTTCTTTGAGCAGCATAGTGGTGCAGCTGTTAGAGCTGCTCCCTCTCAGTGGCAGAGACCTAGGTTCGATCCTACTTTTTATGCCAATCTAAGACCCTTGGCATCTGGTGGAGGCTGAACCAGAATGTGATCATATTTGGCCCAGAGTTGAGTTTCTGACCACATATTTGCACCATTGCCGACAATAGTATCTCACTTCCATTACATATCCCATTTCCATCACTTCCTGTGGTCATCTCTTATTTTTTTTAAAGCCTCATCCACACCTCTACTACACTAGGACATGACTAAATCGATTCACCCATAGCCACCCTCTCTTGTTCTAATCTTCATCAATTTACGGTCATTCAAAATGTTGCAAAATTGTCCATAACACAAAGGTAGTGTTCACCTATCAGCCATGTATTTGCTGTTCCCGCCATGCTTAGTTTTTAAATTCTTCTTATCCCTCCCTCTATGGCTTCCCCACTCTGCATTCTGTAGTCATATTCAGCCCTATTACTTTCTGGATTAGGGCCAATTCTAGCTTCATGGGTTTCTTGAATTTAAATATTCCATCTATGGCAAACGTCCAGCTGCCAAAGGTCCAAGTTCTCAAACTCCATTCCTCATGTGGCATCATGTTAAATTTTGTCCCAATGCACAGAAGTCAAATGCCATTGACTGTTTTACTATATTAAAGATACTTGTGTCTGCTTTATCTCCACTTTCTGTCTTGAAGCCGACTCTGCATCCATTATTCTATCTGAGCCCTGACATTTCATGTTCTGGTATTGTCCATTAATCTATTCCTTGGCACCCAATCAAAAGTCTTTTTGTAGGAGCAAGACTTCCTCTTTTGAAATCCAAGCAGGTTATTTATCACTATATTTCTGGTTTCTTTTCAATTTGGATACTTTTCAATTTTTTCCGTGAGTGGGAAAAAAGTGCAGCGGAGGTTTAGCAAAATGATTCCTACAAAAAAGGTTGTTTAGGTAGGTACTATACCAATAATTAAAATACATTTGAACAGGTATAGCCATATAACCATATAACAATTACAGCACGGAAACAGGCCATCTCGGCCCTACAAGTCCGTGCCGAACACTTATTTTCCCCTAGTCCCATCTACCTGCACTCAGACCATAACCCTCCATTCCTTTCCCATCCAGGTACATGGATAAGAATGTTTTTTTAGAGAAATATGGGCCAAAAGCAGGCAGGTGGAACTCGTGTAGATGTGGCATCTTGGTCGGAATGGGCAAGTTGGGCCGAGGGGCCTGTTTCCTTGCTGCATGATTCTACGATTCCAATAGAACTGTGGCCGCTAGTCCTATAATGCTCACCCATTGATACTTACATTGAGCATAGAACAGTACAGCACAGGAACAGGCCCTTTGGCCCACAATGTTTGTGCCGAAAGTTACGCCAAATTAAACTGATCTTATCTCCCTATACATGATCCATATTCCTCTATTCCCTGCACTTCCATGTGCTAATCTAAAAGTCTATTAAATGCCACTATCGTATTTGCCTCCATCACCACCCCTGGCAATGTGTTCCAGACCCCCATTATGTGTAAAAAACATGCCCCACACATCCCCATTCTTCACTTTCGCAGCCCAATTCGAGGAACTTTGTAGGGCACTCCACATATTGCTGTGGAAACTAATGAACACACTTCATTAGTGATACAGTGCGGAAACAGGCCCACCGAATCCATGCCGATCAGCAATCCCCGCACATTAACACTTTCCTACACTTCGGATGCTGTTTGGAGGAGTTTGTACGTTCTCCCCATGACTGCGTGGGTTTTGTCCAAGATCTTCGGTTTCCTCCCACACTCCAAAGACGTACAGGTTTGTAGGTTAATTAGATTAGATTAGATTAGATTCCTTTATTGTCATTTAGACCTTTCGGTCTAAACAAAATTTTGTTGCCTGCAGTCATACACAATAATAAAAAACAACAAAACATACAATAAACACAAATTAACATCCACCACAGTGAGTTAACCAAGCACCTCCTCACTGTGATGGAGGCAAAAGTCTTAGTCTCTGTCTCTTCCCTCCTTGTTCTCCCTCTGCGCTGTGACATCCAGGCCGAAGATGCCTCCCTCCAGTCCAGCGGACCTCCGAAGTGATGTCGCCGCCGCCTCAGCTCCGATTCAGGCCGCTGCCGAAAGCCGGAACACCGTCTCCGCTCCGAGTCGGGCCGCTGCCGAAAGCTGGAACGCCACCTCAGCGAGTCGGGCCGCTGCCGAAAGCCGGAACACCGCCTCAGCTCCGAGTCGGGCCGCTGCCGAAATCTGGAACGCCACCTCAGCGAGTCGGGCCGCTGCCGAAAGCTGGAACGCCACCTCAGCGAGTCGGGCCGCTGCCGAAAGCTGGAACGCCACCTCAGCGAGTCAGGCCGCCACCGCCTCAGCTCTGAGTCGGGCCGCTGCCGAAAGCTGGAACGCCACCTCAGCGAGTCGGGCCGCCGCCGCCTCAGCTCCGAGTCCTGGCCTAGTATAAGTGTAAATTGTCCCTCGTGTGTGCAGGATAGTGTGCAGGTATCACTCGTCGACGTGGACTTGGGCCGAAGGGCCTGTTTCCGTGCTGTATCACTAAAGAAAACTAAACTTGACAATTTCTACCCTACTTAATCCATGAGCACTATAGCAGCCCCAGTCATGACTGGAATAGTTTAAATCCTGTACTAAGGTCCTTTACTATTAATCTTGCAGCAGTTTGTAATGTCCCATCATATTCTCTAATCTACTTCCTAATGACAATTTGAAGGCCTATAGTACAATCCCACAGGTGATCACACCTTTTTTTTTTGTAAGTTCCACCCATATAGACTCACTGGATGATCCTTCAGTGATATCAACTTGGACTACTGCTAAGATATTCTTCTCAATTAATAAAGCAATTTCCCCATCTCTTTTATCACCAGTTCTATCTCCCCTGAAGCATATGTCCTGGAACATAAGGCTGTCAATCCTGTCCCTCTCTTAGCCTAGTTTCTGCATTGGCTACAATGTTCCAGTTGCATATTCCAATCCATGCCGTGAGTTCATCTGCCCTACCTGTTAGCCTGTTGCATTGAAATAAATGCAATTTAATCCAACCTTCTTTCTTGGATCCCTGCCTTGCTCCTGCCTGTCTTGTCAACTGACCTTGCTTTCTTTACTTCAGTACTGACGTCCAACCTCCCATCTGCCTCACAACTGCATTGAATCAGGTCCCCGGCCAATCTAGTTGAAACCCTCCCCAATAGCATTTGCAAACATACCCACTAGGATATTGGTCCACCTCCAGTTCAAGTGTCACCTGTCCCAATCTCATAAAAACATAGAAAATAGGTGCAGGAGTAGGCCATTCGGCCCTTCGAGCCAGCCCTTCAGCCCACACCGACCAGAGATCACCTGTAAACTAGTTCTACCCTCCACACTGGGTACAATTTACAGAGGCCAATTAATCAACAAACCTGCGTGATTTAGGAATGTGGGAGGAAGCCGGAGCATCCAGAAAACACCCATATGGTCGCAGAGAGAACGTACAAACTCCGTATAGACAGCACCTGAGGTCAGGATCGAACCCGGGTCTCTGGCGCTGCGCCACTGTGCCCTCCTAATGGGTCACATTCACATTGCACATCTCCCCAATTCCCACTGTGTTAGTCCAGTAGCCAAGCACATTTTGACAACCACATTTGTACATAGTTCATTGCTGCCATGGCACCACCGTGGGGCATTACAGTCTGTGAAGAACAGGTAGCTGCAGGCAGTGGGAATTTGATATCAAAAAGTCATTTTCACTGTTTGCAAATGTCTCATAAATACAGAGTGAAATTATGAAAATCACTGCAAGTGAAAACCTCGCACAGACTAAGCTTTTAAGTGAAGCTAACTGTTCCCATTTCATTAAGCCATTTCACAAAAGGGAACCTGCTCTTCAACTCAACAACTTATGGATTGCCCTGGGTTCACCAGTGGATTCAGGCAAGGAGTATGTTGCTGAGAATTATCCATAGTATTCCTGCTAAGCCCCGAGCAGCAGTTCCTGATGTGATTTCTCTGTTTTTATATACTTGCCCACTATTTATAAACCTAATTAGTTTTTTAATTATCCATTATCAACTTGTCCTCCCAGCTTTAAAGATTTGTGCGTGCGACCTTCATGCTAGCATTGCTTCCTACCCTTTCCATAACCGCGCTGTTTACCAGGCCTGGGCCTTCCACATTATTGCACCAAAACTCACTGCCTCAATTTCCAAACTGAAATGCTTAGACTTCATAGAGAAGAATATATATTCTGTTTAACATAATGAATATGCAGGCACTGCAGTAGGTGCAAGAAAGTATTTCACGACTAATGGAATATTGGAAATGGTGTAGCATTGAGGAAAGGGAGAATAAATTGGATCTCTTTACAAATGAAAGGAAAGGACTAACTCAATGAAGAAAAAGTAAATCATCCATGAAGGTTATTACCTGAGAAATTAAATAGAGAACTGAGAAGGAAGTTCTTTACCTAGAAAGGGATGAGAAAGTAATTTCAATCGGGAAAGGTTTGTGTGAAGCAGAAGAGATGTGAAAGTCTGATTCTGTGCTTGATATTTGTGGAGGCATTTAGACAATAGACAATAGGTGCAGGAGTTGGCCATTCAGCCCTTCGCACCAGCACCGCCATTCAATGTGATCATGGCTGATCATCCATAATCAGTATCCCGTTCCTGTCTTTTCCCCATATCCACTGACTCTGCTATCTTTAAGAGCCCTATCTTGCTCTCTCTTGAAAGTATCCAGAGAACCTGCCTCCACCACCCTCTGAGGCAGAGAATTCCACACACTCTCAACTCTCTGTGTGAAAAAGTGTTTCCTCGTCTCCGTTCTAAATGGTTTACCCCTTATTCTCAAACTGTGGCCCCTGGTTCTGGATTCCCCAACATCGGTAACATGTTTCCTGCCCCTAGCGTGTCCAAACCCTTACTAATCTTATATGTTTCAATAAGATACCCTCTCATCCTTCTAAACTCCAGAGTGTACAAGCCCAGCCGCTCCATTCTCTCAGCATATGACAGTCCCGCCATCCCGGGAATTAACCTTGTAAATCTACGCTGCACACCCTCAATAGCAAGAATTTCCTTCCTCAAATTTGGAGACCACAACTTTGTCCTTCCTGAAGTTAGGGGAACAAAATTGCACACAATACTCCAGGTGTGGTCTCACTAGAGCCCTATACAACTGCAGAAGGAGCTCTTTGCTCCTATACTCAACTCCTCTTGTTATGAAGGTCAACATGCCATCCGCTTTCTTCACTGCCTGCTGTACCTGCATGCTTACTTTCATTGACTGATGAACAAGGACCCCCAGATCCCATTGTACTTCAATTTTTCCCAATTTGACCCCATTTAGACAATAATCTACCTTCCTGTTTTTGCTACCAATGTGGATAACCTCTCATTTATCCACATTAAACTGCATCTACCATGCATCTGCCCAGTCACCCAACCTGTCCAAGTCACTCTGCATTCTCATAGCATCCTTCTAACAGTTCACACTACCACCCAGCTTTGTGTCATCTGCAAATTTGCTAATGTTACTGAATCCCTTCTTCTAAATCATTGATGTACATTGAAAATAGCTGTATTCCCAGCACCGAGCCTTGCGGTACCCCACGGGTGTGTGTGTGTGTGTGAGGGGGGGGGGTTGTGGGGGAGGGGGGGTGTCGGGGAGGGGGAGGAGCGTGTTTGGGGGAGGGGGGTGAGTGGGGAAGGGGGGTTGTGTGGGAAGTGGGTGTGTGGGAAGTGGGTGTGTGGGAAGGGGGGGTGTGGGAGAGGGGTAGGGGGGTTGTGGGGGTAGGAGGGTTTCAAAGTTCTTCCATTTAATAATGACGGAGGCCACTGTGCTCTTCAGTACCTGCAACGCTGCAGAAATTACTTTATACCCTTCCCCAGATCTGTGCCTCGACATAATCCTGTCTCGGAGGTCTACGGACAATTCCTTCATCTTCATTGCTTGGTTTTTGCTCTGACATGCACGGACAACTGCGGGACCTTATATAGACAGGTGTGTGCCTTTCCAAATCATGTCCAATCAATTTAATTTACCACTGGTGGACTCCAATCAAGTTGTAGAGACATCTCAAGGATAATCAATGGAAACAGGATGAACCTAAGCCCAATTTTGAGTGTCATAGCAAAAGGTCTGAATGCTTATGTAAACGTGATATTTCAGTTATTTCTTTTTTATTAATTTGCAAACATTTCTAACAAAACGTGGAAAAAGTGAAGGGGTCTCACCCTGGCTGCTCCCTGTTCTCCCTTCTCCCATTGTGCAAAAGGCATAGAAGTGCGAAAACATAAACCGCCTGTTTCTTCCCAGCTGTTATCAGGCAACTGAATAATCCTACCACAACCAGCAAGCAGTGCTGACCTATCTACCTTATTGGTGACCCTTGGACTACCTTTGCTCAGACTTTAATGGCATTACCTTGCACTAAACATTATTCCCTTATCATGTATCTATACACTATAAATGGCTTGTCATGGTGGCAGGGCAGTCACGGTGACACAGCGATAGAGTTGCTGCCTTACATCAAAATGCAGCGCCAGAGATCCCGGTTAGATCGCCTGTACGGAGTTTGTACGTTCTCCCCGTGATCTGCGTGGCTTTTTCCGAGATCTTCGGTTTCCTCCCACACTCCAAAGACGTACAGGTTTGTAGGTTAATTGGATTGATTAATTGGCTTGATAAAAATGTAAACATTGTCCAAGTTGGCGATATGCAGAGTACTGCCCTGCCAACTATAACATTCAGAAGGTTCAGAAGGCTTGATTTAATCATGTATTGTCTTTCCACTGATTGGTTAAGGGGCTGTCCGACTTGGGCGACCTAATCCGCGAGTTCTGCCGAGTTTGCCCTCGGCTCATACTCGCAGCATGGTCGACACGAGGTCGTAGGAGGTCTTTGTAACTCTCCTTCATGCTCAAGAGTAGTCCCTGTGTACTCGAGGCCTCAGCTAGGTCGCGGCGTATTTTTCAACGTTGAAAAATGCCCGCGAGTAAAAAAAGGTCGCCATGAAAAAAAATCGATACTTTTTTTACTCGTAGGTTTAGTCGTAGTAGGTCAGCATGTTAGTCGTAGGTAATCGAGGGTAGTCGAAGGTAGTCGAAGATAGTCATAGATAGTCTTCGTCATAGTCGAAGGGAGGTCGAAGGAGATCGAAGGAGGTCGTCTTCACTCTCCACTCTTCGGTGTCCAATTTTCCCAAAGTTAGTCGTAGCTAGTCATAACTAGTCGAAGCTAGTCTTCAACATAGTCGAAGGAGGTCTTCTACAAAGACGAAGGAGGTCTTCAACATGACATTTTTTCAAACTCTCCTAAACTCTTCAAAACCCACCAATTAGGTCGCCCCTTTAGCCCCTTTAGCACGCAACAAAAACCTTTCACCCTACCTCGGTACACGTGGCAATAAACTAAACTGAACTGAACTGAATCCAGTATTCATTAAAATCTAATACTGTTTCTTCTCCCCATCACTATTCTTGAAGCTTGTATTTGTATTCTAATTCATAATTAACTTGAATTAAATGAGTTAAAAACATTTAAGCGGTAGGCATAATTACTGTGTTATTGGTAATAATATAACAGTAGCATCTTCTAATTTTTATCACATTAGTTATAGGAGATTGTTTAGCAATTTAAAATAATTACATCAGTAAATGATATACGTAACATAGAACATTGAACAGTACAACACAGGAATGGGCTCTTCGGCCCACAATGTTTGTGCCGAACATGATGCCAAGTTAAACTAATCTCATCTGCCTGTACATGATCCATACCGCTGTATTTTCTGCACTTCCATGTGCCTATCCAAACACCTCTTAACCGCCACTATTGTATTTGCCTTCACCAACTGGCAGTGCGTTCCAGGTCCATCACCACACACTGTGTAAAAAAACTTGCCTCGCACATCTCCATTAAACTTCCCGACTCTCACCTTACAGCTCAAATATGGTCTAACCAAATCCCTTCAGAGCTGCATCATGACTTCCTGACCCTTATATTCAATGTCCCTAGCAATGAAGCCAAGCATACCATACACCTTCTTAACCACTCTATCTAAACGTACTGCTGCCTTCAGTGAACTATGAATTTGGACTCCAAGATTCTTCTGCATAGCAATGGTGTTAAAGGGGCTGTCCCACTTGGACGACCTAATTGGCGAGTTTAGAAGAGTTTATGAGAGTATGAACAAATGTCATGTTGAAGACTTCCTTCGACTATGTAGAAGACCTCCTTTGCCCTCCTTCGACTATGTTGAAGACTAGCTACGACTAGCTACGACTAACTTCGGTAAAATTGGACACCGAATAGTGGAGAGTGAATACGACCTCCTTCGACCTCCCTTCGACTATGATGAAGACTATCTACGACTACCTTCGACTACCCTCGATTACCTATGACTAACATGCCGACCTGCTACGACCCACTATGACTAAACCTACGAGTAAAAAAAGTATCGATTTTTTCCATGGCGACCTTTTTTTATTCACGGGCATTTTTCAACATGTTGAAAAATAAGCCGCGACCTAGCTGAGGCCTCGAGTACACGGGGACTACTCTTGAGCATGAAGGAGAGTTACAAAGACCTCCTACGACCTCGTGTCGACCATGCTGCGAGTATGAGTCGAGGGCAAACTCAGCAGAACTCGCGGATTAGGTCGCCCAAGTGGGACAGCCCCTTAAGGGTCTTGGAATTAACTGTGTATGGACCAAACTTTGGAAATGACGCCAAATCTGGTGACTCGTAAAAGCATTTTTTTGCGTTTTGTACAGGTGACAATAAAGCACCATTAACATAGTGCAATCTCTTCCAGCCCAACAAGCCTTCAAGACCTCTGTACTCATCCACGATTAACATCTTGTCCACATTTTCACTGCTCCATCATCAGTAACTGCTTGTTATTCCCAGTCGTGTGTGTCAACATCAAAACTCTTCAGGTATGTTCCAAGCGAGCCTTTCAATCTCTTTTTCTGTCCACTACATGATGGCTTGCCCTGACAGCTCTACAGAGAGTAGCTCCTTTGGAATTCTGTCATTAGAATATTCTACTGCCGTGTCCTACTCACCTGATCTGTGATTCATTTAACTATGCGATTGTAGGCTTGGCTTGATTGTAATCATGTATAGCCTTTTCGCTGACTGGATAGCACGCAACAAAAAAGCTTTTCACAGTACCTCGGTGCACATGATAATAACAAACTAAACTAAAGTAAAAATCTGAAATCTTGCCTTGCAACTTGATGTGAAGTATGCTGTGTGGACACAGAATGTGAGTGGTTAACCTGCCTGCTATGTCTGCTCTACACTGTCCATGTGCTGCAAGTCTCAAGTAAGGTAGGTATGATAACGGCACGATACACCTTCAGTTTGCTCTTTAGGCTGAATCTTCTTCATTCCCACACTTTACTTCTCAGACTTCCAAAATCAAAATTGTCAATTGGAATTCCATCCTTCTTTAAACCCCAAGACACAGTATTTCAGCTAAGGCCTCGCCAAAGCCTTGTGCATTTGTAACAAGACTTCTCTATTTAAATAACCTTTTTCCCCTTGCAATAAAGGGCAATTTGTCTGCCTAATTGCTTTCTCTGCATGCTTTACACATTCCTGTGTTTCAATAGTGAGAATGCCTAGATCATTCTGAACAAAAGCAATCAGTAGATTCATGCTACCTAAACAATATTCTGATTCTATGGGTCGGAACCATCCAGTGCGGAAACAGGCTCTTCCTTTCACCATGTCCACACCGATTATCAAGTGCCTATCTATACTGATTCCATTCACCAGCATTTGGTCCCAAGCAATCTACACTTTGGCAATTCAAATACCCATCCAAATATTTCATACATGTTGTGAGAGTACTAGCCTCCACCATTTTCTCTGATGGTGTGTTCTCTATTAAAGCCATCCTCTGGATGATGAGGTCCTAATTCAGGTCCCCTCTAGACCCCTAATCCTAAATATATGTCCTCTAGCTTCAGCCACATGGAGGAATTTCCTGAACCTCGCATGTTCACATATCTGTCCAGATGTATTTTGCAAGTGGCAATAGTACCAACCTCTGTAGCTTCCTCTGTAACTTTCATTTGCCTATGGTTAATTTATACTCTATCTTATCATTCTTTATCAATTGTTCAGTCATCCTTTGTTAGTTTTTAATATTTTCTCACTCTTCAGCCTCACCACAAGCCTTGCACCAAGTTGAGTCATAAAGCATGGAAACTGGCCAATTGGCCCAATGCGTTCATGCTGACAAATGTTTATTGTCATATGCACAAGTGCAGTGTGGTGCAGGTACAATGGAAATTTTGCTTCTAGCAGAATCACAGGCTCAGAGACTCAGACAACACACAAAACATAAATTAAATGTAAATTAAAATTTCACCTTTAAATGTACTCCATTTCTCTTCCACATCTTTCCCATAAAACAAACTGTCCCAATTTACCCCTTTTAAATCCTTTCACATCTCCTCAAAGTTAGCCTTTCTCCAATCAAAAATCTCAACCCTAGGTCTAGTTCTGACCCTCTCCATAATTATATTGAAACTAATGGTATTGTGATCACTTCATCTATAATTATTGTAAATGTTTCATTAATTGCAATAGTTTTTAATTTTCACCTTTAATTTTTCCCGATTTTTTGTAAATTTCACATTAGAACATGAACAGCACATGAACAGGTAATTCAGCCCACAATGTCTGCATCAAACACAACGCCGGTTAAACTAATCTCCTCTGCCTGCAAGTAATCCACATCTTTCCACATCCATGTGCCTATCCAGCCTCTTAAATGTCACTGTCATTTGCGGGTCCACCGTTAGGGAAGAGGGAAGAACAATGGAGAACCTAGCATGAGGGGACCACCCGTGAGGGGGGAGAACAGAGGGGGACCTGGCACAGATACTTTGTAACTTTATGAAACTCAGCGCCCTTTATGTGTGTGCTATTTTCATACCTTGCAAATAATTTCATTGTAACTTGTCACATGTGACAATAAAGTATTCATTCATTCATTCATTCCTTTAAATATAGGCCTATTACTACATATTATACTTCCTTTTAAGATTTCTAAATGTATCCTCATCTTAGCCCATTGTCCCATCTGGGACGACAGATGGCACAATGGGCTAAGTGTTCGGCTGGCAACCGGAAGGTAGCCGGTTCGAATCCCGCTTGGAGTGCATATTGTCGTTGTGTCCTTGGGCAAGACACTTCACCCACCTTTGCCTGTGTGTGAATGTGTGTGAATGTGTGTGAGTGATTGGTGGTGGTCGGAGGGGCCGTAGGCGCAGAATGGCAGCCACGCTTCCGTCAGTCTGCCCCAGGGCAGCTGTGGCTACAGAAGTAGCTTACCACCACCGAGTGTGACTGAGGAGTGAATGAATAATGCGATGTAAAGCGCCTTGAGTATTAGAAAGGCGCTATATAAATCCCACCCATTATTATTATTATTAAACATGTGCAATTTTGTGTAATTGATCATTTATCATAGTAGATTAACATTTTGTTCAAATAATTAATTAATTCCCAACATCACTGGTGCAATGTGTACCTTTACAAAATGCACCCTTGCTATTTTGTTTAGATTATTCTAACAGCACCTCCCAAACCTGTGACATCTAGCTCCACGAAGAACAAGGGTAGGAGTTACATGGGAGAGTAATGGGCCTGTCCACTTAGGCGATTATTTGGGCGACTCCAGGCGACTGCCGCAAAAGTTTCAACCCGGCAGCATTGTGGCGGTACTTTCATCTTCAAAAGATGTGAAAGGCTTGGATAGAGTGGATGTTGAGAGGATGTTTCCACTAGTGGAAGAGTCTAGGACTAGAGGACGTAGCCTCAGAAAAACTTTCTTATCTTTTAGGAAGGAGATGATAAGGAATTCCTTTAGTCAGAGGGTGGTGAATCGGTGGAATTCTTTGCCACAGAGGGCTGTGGAAGCCATCAATAGACATTTTTAAGGTAGAGATAGATACATTCTTGATCAGTATGGGTGTCAGGGGTTATGGGGAGATGGCAGGAGAATGGGGATAGGAGGGAGAGATAGATCAGCCACAATTGAATGGTGGAATAGACTTGATCGGCTGAATGTCCCAATTCTGCTCCTATCACTTACGACCTTATGTGGCTTCATCACCAGCATCCCAATTGCAATTTGGGAAGCTTTACCTGCAAAGTCCACATTCCCCCACAAAAAAAATAGGCATTACTGAAAGGAAAATACAGACAGTAAAACTAAAGCCTCCAATCTATAAATAACACATGTGTCTATCGCGGTACACAGCAGCATTCTACAAATAATATAAAAATTTGTGAATGTAATCAAAATATTTAGTGAGGTGTTATTCTAATTAGAACAAAATTCTCATTAGATTCAACACTTGAGCTGTGCAATTATTTTGGAACACATATAATCCAATCAAATACTCCGCACAGCAGAATGTTATTACCTTGTGTTAATTAACTTTTAAAGACATTATTTATAATTACAAAAGCTATATTTCACTTTACTCTGCATTGTTAAGCTGTTTAAATGGTACTAGCAGATAAACCAAGGGCAATTTTGGTCTCTGTTAATGTTTTTGGTCTCCGTGAGTATATAGTCTTCAAGGGAAACGAGCATGTAGTGAGATAAAAATTATGGAGTCATAGAAACAGGCCCTTTGGCCCTTGGTCCATGTTAATCAAGTTGTCTCCATGAGCTAGCCCCACTTGCCTATAAAAGGTCATAGAGTACTGGAGTAACTCAGTCTGAAGAAGGCTCTAGACCCGAAACATCACCTATCCATGTTCTCCAGAGTATCCAGTTCTGACAGCAGGTCAGGCAGCATCTCTGGAGAACATGGATTGGTGACGTTTCGGGTCGATACCGTTCTTCAGACTGAGTTAGTCCAGCACTTTCTGCCCTTTTGTGCATTAACCAGCATCTGCAGTTCCTTGTTTCCCCATTTGCCTACATTTGATCCAATCACTTCTAAACCTTTCCTATCAATGTCCCAATCTGAATGTCATTTTTTTTAATCCTAAGGAAGAAACAATGCATGGCTATCTGCTCATAGACACCTACTGCCATCTTGATAAAATTTCTATGTCCAGTGAACAAAGTTGGAATGAACCGAAAATTGCTTGATCATTGCAAATCTTGAAGTTGATATTGTCAAGAACTCAATTACTATCCCTGTTCACCTCAGAACTGTTCACTGGTATTAGCTGGGGGTGGCCACAATCAGCTTCCTTACAGAACTGCTAAAAATACTCTTGAAAACTCAAAGATGACAGTTGGTGAGGAAACTTTGGCAGTGTGCTTAACACCTTGTAACAACCTCCCCCATAATCTCTGGTCCTTGGTTATAACATGGTGATGGTGACACGGTGGCACAGCAGTTGAGTTGCTGTCTTTACAGCACCAGAGGCCCGGGTTTGATCCCGACTACGGGTGCTGTCTGTTATAGAGTGTGTACGTTCTCCCCGTGACATGTGGGTTTTCTTTGGGTTCTCCAGTTTTCTCCCACACTCCCAAAGATGTACAGGTATGTAGTTTAATTGGCTTTGGTAAAAATAGTAAATTGTCCCTAGTGTATAGTGCGTTCCAGTGTACAGGGTGATTGCTGGTCGGCGCAGACACAGTGGTCCGAAATGGCCTGTTTCTGCGTTATATCTCTAAACTAAAACTAGACTGAGTAGTTTGGACTGCCTGCTGCAAATTTAAGGAGGGTTGATAACCAATGGAGGCAGATTTAAGGAATTTGGCAAAAGAAGAGCAGGATGAGATGAGGAAAGACTTTTTTCAATTTATCAAGCTGTTCCGATCTAAAATAAATGATCAAAAGGATGGTGGAAGTAACATTCAAACATAATGATACCTATGCTTGCAGGATGATGTGGAAGAGCAAAGGAGTGGGACTAATTGGTAGTTTCCTTTGCAATAGCCATATAGGCTAGACAGCATCATGTCACTAGCTGTGTAATTTCATGATGCTTTAAGTGAGCTGGCTGAATGCCTATATTTTTCTTGATCACCACTGTTGGCAGTCAATTTAATAGAAAGTGAGCAGTCTTCTATCGCATGGCATGATCAGCCTAAAGTTGTAGAGCAAAGGTAGACATCCAGGCCAGGACGGTATCAGTTACTGGGTGGATGGCTTTGATGCCCCCAGGGAAAAGCCTCAGTGGGCAGTCATTCACAATGTGTGGGATGGTCTGGTCTGGATGTTACAAACAAATAAAATGTCATTTTCGGGCTTTCAATTATGGAGCAAGACAATTTTCATTGAGGGTCCACTTACTTTGTAGTAATAATTCATTGTTAAATAAGGAAACTGCAGAAGGATGTGCTGTAAGCATTACATACTCTACTAATAATTAATACACTCTAATAATTACACTTCATTCCACAAAAATTGAAAAATGTAAAATAATCACATTTTTGAGTGTCCACATGAGCATAGCCTGGAGTTCATGGAATTTAAATTCCCTGCTCTTCCAGTAGCATTCTGCTTTATGCACCTGCGTAAACTTTCTTCATGTTAGTTTTTAATGAAATCACTAACATTTATTTTTACTATACTGTACACCACACAAAGGAATTTGATGTGAAAGCATCAAAGATCTAACTCCAAGAAACCTCTCCTTAATCTTCAGACTGATTAAAATTTATGCATTAAAAATTCTTCTTAAATATATGATTTTTTTTTCATACGTACGCCAGTATATTGCAATTCAGAAGCACAACATATGTGAATGGTACATCTTACATCAATAGATCATGATATTTTATATACTGTAAAATAAGTGTAAAACAAAGGGTAAAGCAGCAAGGAAAATATTGCTAAAGCATGGTCAATAAGAGAAAACAGCAGATACTGGAAACTTGGAATAAAAGCAGAAAATCCCCAAATTTAACTGTGTATCTGTTTAATTGTATGTTAACTGTGTCTCTGTGTTTATTATCATTTCAGAAATTCATTCTCACATTTACTTTGATAGCAAGTCACAGAAAGACACTCTCCTCAAATTCTGATTTTATTTGTGGGTTATTAATATATCTGATGAAGATTTAAAGACATCAACATTTGTGTCAATAGGATTTCTGTGGTGGTTACAAATATTACTTTACTTCTTTCGTATTTAATTCTGGGTTGAAAGCAACACCAACTAGTTCAGGATTTAATTGCTCTCAAGGAGACAGTGGCGAGCTACCTTGCTAAACCATTGCAGTCCTTTTGGTGAAGGTGTTCCTTTGCTGGTGTTGAGTGGGGGCTTGCAGGACTTCATTCCCATGATAATGAAGGAACAGTGATATGCTTCCAAGCTTGGATGATGTGTGATAGAGTCAGATAGCGCAGAAACAGGCCCTTCAGCCCAACTCATCCATGCCATCCAAGTTGCTCCATCTAAGCTTGTCCCATTTGCCCACATTAGTCCATATCTCTTGTCTTAGTCCACTTTTATATACCTCTATAAATTCAACCCTTAACCTCCTGCACTCCAATAATTTAATGCCCCAACTTGCACAATCTCTTCCTATAGCTCAAGTCATTGAGTCCTAGCAACATCCTCATAAAAATTATGTAGAGGAATATGGGCAGTGTTGTTCCCATGTGCAAGCTATCAAGATAAGCCACAATTTACTGCTCATGTTGTGGTTCCATCCATGTTGGGGCAAACAAATGAGGATGGGTGGCCACTTAACAGTGTTTCTTTCCACAGTCTAACCTGACGGTGTTTCCAGCATTTTCAGTTTTTAATGAGAATTAAAATGAGAGTTGACTCAAGAGGCTTGGCACACAAGAGATTCAAAAGCATCTTAGCAGCATGTCCTCAGTGATGGGCAATGGCTATGACATGCAAATACTTGACAGAGGGAATTGCACAACATTAGCTAGGAGACGTAAGGATTTTTGCAGTCTTAGAGGTGTGGCACTCTCTCTGCCTGGGCTACAAAGAATTCTCACAAAAGTAATCTCATTGAATTTATCTTGACATTTTCAGCTTCCTCCTGCCATGCCACATCCCAGTGCTGGCCTTAGTGATGGCCTACTTAGATTTTGGTGAACAGGAAATGGCATACATAAAATTAGAATGTCTTCACACAGTAAGTTGACATGGTCTAATTTTAACTCCTCTTTACAATGTTCATGCTGGTTCAGTGCAAGGTTTTATATAAATATTTTAAAGTCACTACTTTCCCTGTAGAATTTTTTCATGCATAAAAAAAGCCTGCTATTCCAAATAGGTGGTGCAAGTACACTATCCGTCTAAAAGATTTCCATAGGAGATCTAACATGCAGGAGTTATTTTGGGAGCATGAGTGAGATGGTGTATCTATCTTATGTGTTGGACACAAGACCAGGGTGTTGCCAAAACTATCTAAATAATGGGAGATCATGGTGCAAAGACCAATGACCAGAACTTAATACTCCAAAAATCGAATTTAGTTTAGTTTAGAGATACAGGGCAGAAACAGGCCCTTCGGCCCAACGAGTCCGCACTGACCAGTGATCCCCGCACATTAACAGAATCCTACACACACCAGGGACAATTTACATTTATTTTATACCATTCCTATTAACCTACAAACCTGTACATCTTTGGAGTGTGGGAGGAAACTGAAGATCTCGGAAAAAACCCACGCAGGTCACGGGGAGAATTTACAAACTCCGTACAGACAAACACCCGTAGTCAGGATCGAACCTGGGTCTCTGGAGCTGTAAGGTAGCAACTCTACCGCTATGCCACCGTGCCACCTTAGAGAATGTCCAGGGAATCTCACGACTGGAAAACCCTAGAAGATAGCGGAGTAGCTTAAGATAACAAAAGAGCTCAACTGAACAATGTGGAGGGCAAGGCTTTTGAAAGGAGATTGTGCTTAAAGACTAAAAACGTAGAAGATTATGAGAAATGGCAATCCAATGTTCCCGATGTTGGGGGAGTCCAGAACCAGGGGCCACAGTTTAAGAATAAGGAGTAAGCCATTTAGAACGGAGACGAGGAAACACTTTTTCCCACAGAGAGTGGTGAGTCTGTGGAATTCTCTGCCTCAGAGGGCGGTGGAGGCAGGTTCTCTGGATGCTTTCAAGAGAGAGCTAGATAGGGCTCTTAAAAATAGCGGTCAGGGGATATGGGGAGAGGACAGGAACGGGGTACTGATTGGGGATGATCAGCTATGATCACATTGAATGGCGGTGCTGGCTCGAAGGGCCGAATGACCTACTCCTGCACCTATTGTCTATTGTCTATTATCATGGGTCTTAGACAAAGTGCGCCCCTCTGTCCTGTCTCCACTTCTCACCTTATTTCAATAAACATCAATGATGCCAGATTCAGATTAGTTTGTTCTCATATACACCTGAGTGCAATGGAATTCTTTTTTTCACGTGATGCTCACAGAATAAACAGTGTTCATAGAGTTCATGAGATGTACAACAATAAACCAAATGATCAGTCCAAAATAGTGCAATGCTGCAGGATTGTAGTGCAATGTCAGAATCACTGGATGAAATTCACACAGGAATGGCACAGAGCATTAGACCCAAAACAGTTTTGAGCCGATTTGCAGGGAATATTTTTGTTAAAATAGGCAATCTGCAAAGCATGATGGGCAAGCAGTGCGATTTGAATAGTCATAGCGTGGTTAGATCGCATCAGAGACACAAAATTACACATATCATCTTGGCACATATCATTACAGTGTGGAAACAGGCCCATTGACCCAATTTTCCTACACCAGCCAACATGTTCTATCTACACTAGTGGCACAGCAAGAGTTGCTGCCTTACAGTGAATGCAGTGCCGGAGACCCGGGTTCAATCCCTACTACGGGTGCTGTCTGTACGGAGTTTGTACGTTCCCCCCCTGACCTGCGTGGGTTTTCTCTGAGATCTTCAGTTTCCTCCCACATTCCAAAGTCGTACAGGTTTGTAGGTTAATTGGCTTGGTAAAATTTGTCCCTAGTGGGTGTGGGATAGTGTTAGTGTGAGGAGATCGCTGGTCGTTGCGGACCCGGTGGGCCGAAGGGACTGTTTCCGTGCTGTATCTCTAAACTAAACTAAAAAAACTAAACTAGTCCCACCTACCTGCATTTGGCCCATACCCCTATAAACCTATCCTATCCATGTACCTTTCTAAATGTTTCTTAAACGTTGCGATAGCATTTGCCTCAACTACCCGCTCGTTCCATGCACCCACCACCCTTTGTGTGAAAAAGTTACCCCTCAGGTTCCTAGTAAATCTTTCCCCCCTCACCTTAAAACTATTCCCACCTCACCTTAAACCTATAACAAGTTCTCAACAATAGTTATGGTTTTAAGTGTAAGGTTTTAATAGAAAAACCAATGTGTATATCAGAGACAGGAGCAAGCTCCCTACATAACCGATAGACATTCAGGCATTGTCACAACTGATGAAGACATCTGGATGATGGATCCTAACCATTGGGCCTCCTTCCAATGCCTCCCATTCTCTGTTATCAAGAAAGGAGTTGTGCTCACTATTGCCATAGAGACTCCTGGCCCATTTTTGATCATCTTACGGCCGGCTTCATGACGGAGGCTCAGGTAAGGGCAGGTGATTTAATTTTTGATGGAGCCACATTCATCCTACTGTCAAGAGCTGAATTGCTATTCTAGTTTGTGCATGACTTCAATCCCACAGCAATGTTATCAAGCCTATACTGCCCTCCAACTAGTGTTACTGTTGCATGTATCCAGAACCACTGTGATTTAAATTTTGCAATTCAGTCACTTTTGCAATCATTTGTCAGCTTTAATTCAATTAATTAGCAATTACAGAGCAATGAAAAAAATGCTCTGTTATTGAGTTTCTCTGTCAACATCTGTCGATTTAGATTTATTATTGTTACCTGTACCGAGATACAGTAAAAAGCTGTCTTTTGTATGCTATCTAACCAGATCGGGTAATACAATACAATACGGTTTTATTCGTCACATTGCACATAAAGTGCAAGTGAAATGAATTTGTCAGCAGCGGTACAATGAGAAAGAACACACAATACACAATAAAACATTTAACACAAACATCCACCACAGCATTCATCACTGTGGTGGAAGGCACAAAAATTGGCCAGTCCTCCTCCATTTTCCCCCGTGGTCGGGACCGCAACACTCCGCAGCCATCGCCGCGGCGTCCAGATGGTAAAAGGACAAGGTAAAAAGTCCAGGTAAGTCCAGAATCGGCTCTTCCCCACCGGAGACCGCGGCTTCAGGCTGGTGTAGGCCGCAGGCCGGCGGTCAAGATTTAAGGTGCGAGCCGCAGCCAGAAGCACCGCAGACCGCAGGACCGACAGACGAAGCTCCCCTCCAGGGATCCCTGGCGAGGGACCCCGCTTCTGACGGTAAGTCGTCACCGCGCCCGTGGTAGAAGTTGGCCGCGGGCCGGCGGTGGAAGTTTCTTCTACTCCCCGGATCCCCAACATCAGATCCCGGGCTGCAGACGCCACGCCAACTGGAGGTCCGCAGACCGCGGCTTCAGGCTGCCGGCTGCCGCGGGCCAGAGAAACGGAGCGCTCCCCTCCGGCGAGCCCCAGCGAGGGCCCTCCCGCTCCGCGATGAGAGTCCATGCTGTGCCCGCCGCTGAAGCCCCGGGAAAGGCTGCGCCGATCCTTGCTGTTAGGCCACGGGGGAGGCGACCTGGAAAAAGTCGCCTCTCCGTGGAGGAGGCGACCAAAGCGGTTTCCCCCTCACCCCCCCCCACACAAAACGCACAGAGGAACATTAAAAACATACTTTAAAACATACTAAAAAAACAAAAAAAGTAGAAAAAAAACGGAGACGCTGCTGACAGGGCGCCGGCTTGCAGTGCCCCCACCGACCTAAATACAATCAAGTCAAATTACAGTACAATAGATAGAGCAATGTTCAAGATACAGTGAGCAGTATATAGTACTGTAGCGCATCAGTTCCATTGACAAAGTTCAAAATCTGCAATGTGGTAGAGGCAAATTGGACAATACCCTAGTTTATGTAGCTTAAAGGAATCACAAGAGACTGCAGATGCTGGAATCTTGACCCTTTTACCTTAGATCTTCATACAATAAGCTCAGTCATTACGGCATTGGGGTTGTCAGTGTAACATCCACCATGCCGCAAAATGGCAAATGGTTCAGAAAAAAATGTAATGATCTTCAAAAATAGCCAAGGTAAACATAGAAACATAGAAATTAGGTGCAGTAGGCCATTCGGCCCTTCGAGCCTGCACCGCCATTCAATATGATCATGGCTGATCATCCAACTCAGTATCCCGTACCTGCCTTCTCTCCATACCCTCTGATCCCCTTAGCCACAAGGGCCACATCTAACTCCCTCTTAAATATAGCCAATGAACTGGCCTCAACTACCCTCTGTGGCAGAGAGTTCCAGAGATTCACCACTCTCTGTGTGAAAAAAGTTTTTCTCATCTCGGTTTTAAAGGATTTCCCCCTTATCCTTAAGCTGTGACCCCTTGTCCTGGACTTCCCCAACATCGGGAACAATCTTCTTGCATCTAGACTGTCCAACCCCTTAAGAATTTTGTAAGTTTCTATAAGATCCCCTCTCAATCTCCTAAATTCTAGAGAGTATAAACCAAGTCTATCCAGTCTTTCTTCATAAGACAGTCCTGACATCCCAGGAATCAGTCTGGTGAACCTTCTCTGCACTCCCTCTAGGGCAATAACATCCTTCCTCAGATTTGGAGACCAAAACTGTACGCAATACTCCAGGTGTGGTCTCACCAAGACCCTGTACAACTGCAGTAGAACCTCCCTGCTCCTATACTCAAATCCTTTTGCTATGAAAGCTAAAATCCCATTCGCTTTCTTCACTGCCTGCTGCACCTGCATGCCTACTTTCAATGACTGGTGTACCATGACACCCAGGTCTCGCTGCATCTCCTCTTTACCTAGTCAGCCACCATTTAGATAATAGTCTGCTTTCCTGTTTTTGCCACCAAAATGGATAACCTCACATTAAGTCAAGGTATTAGAGACATAAAAGACTGCAGACACTGAAATCTTAAGCATAAAGCAAATTGCTGGAGGAACTTGCTCTCCCTCTCCCCTTCAGTCTGAAGAAGGGTCTCTACCCGAAACATCACCTATTCCTTTTATCCAGAGATGCTGCCTGATGTTAAGTTACTCCAGCCCTTTGTGTCTATCTTTGCTGGAGGAACACAACGGGTCTGGCAGCATCGGTGTAGGAAAATTGGCAGACAATGGGCAGGAGCTATTCTGCAGTCTGATGGAGTAGAGGGGAGATCGCTGGTAGAAAGGGGTGAGGGGAAGGAGTGGGGTAAAACTTGACAAATCGATTGGTGATTGCTGATGGGGAGAGAAGGGTGAAAATAGCAGCCAAGCCTGGAGGTTATAAGTGGAGAAGATTCAAGGGTGCAAATACAATAGGAATTGAGGAGTGAAATATAAAGCCAAATGAAGGGAAGGTGGGCAGAGGGAAAGCAGAGAAAAATAGGTGAGGTGAGGAGAGGATGCGCAGATGGGGAGGTAGAGGAGGGGATAGAAACTGGGTAAGGGGGCAGGAGGAATGGAAAGAAAGTTGCGTGCAGGTAGAATCTAGGTAGATGAAAAGGGCAGGTGGAGGGTTAACTGAAATTGGAAAATTCAATGTTTGCACCTTAAGGTTGTAAGCTACCCAAGTGTTGTTCCTCCAGCGACCATGAGGCCTCACTTTGACAATGGATGAAGGCAAAGACAGACAGGTTGTTATGGCAATGGAGAGGGGAATACATGGGAAGTCTTATCTGGCTTCTTTCAAACAGCGATCAGTATAAAGAAGGGTCTAAACCCAAAACATCAGTTGTCCATTTCACTCCAAAAATACTGCTAGACCCAAAAGTTTTTGCCAGCAGTTTATTTGTTCTATCTGCAGTCCAAATTTCTCTTGGGAACTACAGATTTCGCCCAAGTAGTCCTGGTAAATTGAAGCTTCATGTCATAGAAACGTAGAAACATAGAAAATAAGTGCAGGAGTAGGCTATTCGGCCCTTCGAGCCTGCACCGCCATTCAATATGATCATGGCTGATCATCCAACTCAGTATCCCGTGCCTGCCTTCTCTCCATACCTCCTGATCCCTTTAGCCACAAGGGCCACATCTAACTTCCTCTTAAATATAGCTCCCTCTGAATATGTCTGTCTTAAATGCACTTTATATTCTTAGGCAAAGAAAACAACACGCTACAATCATTGGTTATATATGCGCTCAATATCATCACACAGACTCATACCATATGAACATTCCATCCACAACTCCATGGTTCATTCATCCATTCCCACCTAAACCACTCCCTGCCCAGGTATTTTTCGCTGCAACCACAGGAGATGTACCACCTGTCCCTATGCTTCCTCCCTCACCACCATCCAGGGAGCCCAGCAGTCCTTCCAGGTGAGGTAGAGGTTCACATGCACCTCACCAACTACATCCAGTGTTCCCGATGTTGCCTGTACAATCTTCCTGTACATCAGTGAGACAAAGCATAGATTTAACAACTGTTTTGCCAAATACTTGCACCCAGTCCACCAAGGTCTACTGGATCTTCACAATCTCTCTGCAGAAACTCCTCTGTTTCTCCATCTCTCTCCTTCTTTTATAACATAGCTCTTTGACCAATCTTTTCATTTCCAATGTTAATATACACTTCCATAGGTCACTGTATAATTTTGTTTCATAACATTCTGGTTGAACACATTAGGATGCTTCACCACACTATTACTGTCATATAAATGCAAATTGTTGTTGTTAAATCATAAATGCTATTTGTCTCCTGGCCACTAATTTGTCTGCTGGTGATATTACTGTTGCCTGGAAGGCAAGTCAGTAATGGAAGACAGTGGGAAGGCGGAAAGTGATTCTGAAACGATTAAGCTATTCTAATGTACACTGTGGAGGAAGTGCCATGGCAGCCCTTGCTCAACAAGCTCAACTTCAACTCAAGTTTCTGTGGAACTATAATATCTCAAAGCAACAGGAAAGTCAAACATAGATATATGCTATAATGTTACAACAACAAAATATTTGTTGTAACTTAGGGAAATGTTGCCAACTGTATATGGAATTGGACTGGATATTTTAAATGTACATTCTTTCATACAAGATATAACAGATTCTGTTGATACTTGAGTAAAGGGCCTGTACCACGAGCATGCGACTCCATGGTAAGCCCTGGTTGGCTCTGCCTCCGGAGCCTTGAGGTCGGTCCCAGTTGGAGGCCGCCAGTTCTGCCATTAGGCCTCAGCACAGACGGAGACGGAGACGGGGGGTACGACAAGAAAAGGTCGCATCCCCCAGAAGGAAGAGACTAAAACAAGTTTCTCCCACCCCCCCCCCCCCCCCCCCACACACAACTAAAACAAACTGAAATAAACTGTAGCAACGGGATAAAAGAAAACAAAAAAAAAAGACAAACGGACTGCATTGGCCCATCATGATCACATTGGGCATCAGCTACTCACATACTAATCCCATTTACCACCACTTGGTCTATAATCTTACATGGCTTAGCAAGTCAAGTGTTCTTAATTATTAATAGTGTACCTGCCTCCACCACACTCTTGGGTCATGTGCCCTAGATTCCAACCATTCTCTGCGTGAAAAAAAGACAGTGCTGGAGTGACTCAGCAGATCAGGCAGCATCTGTGGAGGCAATAGATAGGCAATGTTTCGCGTCGGGACCAGTTATGGGATGGATCCCAACCTGAAACGCTGCCCATCTATTTGGTCCACAGATGCTGCCTGATTCACTGAGTTACTCCAGCACTTTATGTTTTGCTTAAGATTTCAGCATTTGCAGCTGCTTGTGTTTCCATTCACTGTGTAAAGATGATCTTCCTCAGATCTCCTAAAACCTCTTACCGTGTGCGGCCAGGATGTCCAAA
Source organism: Amblyraja radiata (assembly GCF_010909765.2). Classification (NCBI taxonomy): domain Eukaryota; kingdom Metazoa; phylum Chordata; class Chondrichthyes; order Rajiformes; family Rajidae; genus Amblyraja; species Amblyraja radiata. The sequence continues at coordinate 131,866,980 of NC_045957.1, read as the reverse complement.
GACGAGAAGCCGAAGCCACGAAGTGGAAGACAAGATGCCGAACAAACATTACGCCGAAAAGCCACCAATCACCACACCGAAAGGATACGAAGCCGAACCGACACCATGCCGAAAGGTGTGGCAGTGACTCCAAGCTGCTGCGATTGCCACCGAGGCTTTTCAACGTCATGTTCGTAAATAGTTAAATTGTTGTACCTTGTTACATTTTTAAATAGTTAAATTGTTGTACCTTGTTACATTTTAAAATAGTTAAATACATTTGTTTATGTATTCTTGCAGCAAATATAGATTTTTTTAAACGTTTCAGTTTTTCATACCTATTTATCATTTCGGCTACATGTGCATTCGGCGTCAGATTGTTTTTCGGCTTAAAATCATGACGTCAGGATGACTATGTCCGCCTCTGTGGCAATCGCAGCAGCTTGGAGTCACTGCCTCCATTTTACAAACGCAAGCTCAACCTCGAGTGTATACTGAGATTCCTGCCTTTAGGCCACACAATTTATTTCTGTGAGGCCCTGTGCACAGTTTCCAGCAAAGAGTTCCTCGCATACCGGCATGCCCCAGCAGAAGAGAGCAGAGAGATTGTTCCAGCACAAATGGCCAGCTGCACTCACAGAATAGCTTTGATAGCTGTTTCCTGCCTCAACGTTGGTTAAGCTGCTGTTCTCCAGGCAGCTGCTTCTTTCCAATAAATTCAATGGGATTACTGCACTTGTACTTGGAACAGCCTCAGCTTCCAGATTCCAGATAGTCAGGGTATTTATGCTGCCTCATTGCAATCTATGTGAGGTCCAGCTGACAGAAATGCCAACGGCAAGATGCTGCTGCTAACTTAACCTTGCACTGCACCAGAGATCCGATCGTTCACTGAGATACACAAGACATTCCTGGCAGAGGGACTAGTGCCTGCATGGAGGATCTGCCCAATACTCCACAAAATAGGAATTTGAGACAATCTTGCAAATGTCATGTTTTTTTTAATTATACAGGGTGAAGTGGGTGTGTGGATGAACTAGGTTTCACCCTCCATGTTGCCAGTTCTGAACAGTTAGGCTCCTTTTACAACTAATCTGCCTTTTTGTACCCCTGTAATTTTTTTACCTGCACTTTCACCAGCTGTAACATTATATTTTGCACTGTTTTCCTTTCACTTTTTACCACCAGTTGTGCTCATGTTATAGTGTGCTCATGTATGGTATGCCTGGATAACACACATATTTTCACTCTTTCTTGGTACACATGACAATAATAAACCAAATATTAATATCATGCAGTTTGATCTAATCTATCTCATTCCATTGGCTTTTTACAAATTTAAAAAGAATGCCAAATGATACTGGCCACAATGCATCCTCAAAGAAAAAGTAAATACATAACCCATTTTCTGCTTGCTTAGTTTATATTTGCATCATGCAATCTGCAATAATCCTTCAGATAGGCCACATATGGCTCACTCTGTGAACTGTTAAATGAGCATGCAGTGAATGTTTTGCTTGTATGACCATTGCTAGTAAACTGCACACTCGGATCAAATAGTCAACATTTCAAAGGGTAACCCAGTAACTCAGTTGATAGAAACATAGAAAATAGGTGCCAGTTGTAGGCCATTTGGCCCTTCGAGCCTGCACCACCATTCAATATGATCATGGCTGATCATCCAACTCAGTATCCTGTACCTGCCTTCTCTCCATACCCCCTGATCCCTTTAGCCACAAGGGCCACATCTAACTCCCTCTTAAATATAGCCAATGAACTGGCCTCTACTACCTTCTGTGGCAGAGAATTCCAGAGATTCACCACCACCCTATCATCCATCATCCATCATCCCCCCCCCCCCCCACCCCCCCAACACCATGTCCCATCAACTCCTCAACCATCTTAAATCTGTTTATCTCCAGGTCTTAAGAAATTGTCGAGAATGAAGGGGGACCCAGTGGGAAGGGGGGTTGGGGTCAAGTTCAAGTCCAAGTTCAAAACTTACAAAATTCTTAAGGGGTTGGGCAGGCTAGATGCAGGAAGATTATTCCCGATGTTGGGGAAGTCCAGAACTAGGGGTCACAGTTTAAGGATAAGTGGGAAATCTTTTAGGACCGAGATGAGAAAATCATTTTTTACACAGAGAGTGGTGAATCTGTGGAATTCTCTGCCACAGAAGGTAGTTGAGGCCAGTTCATTGGCTATATTTAAGAGGGAGTTAGGTGTGGATCTTGTGGCTAAAGGGATCAGGGGGTATGGAGAGAAGGCAGGGATGGGATACTGAGTTGGATGATCAGCCATGATCATATCGAATTCAGCCCTTCAGGCTCGAAGGGCCGAATGGCCTACTCCTGCACCTATTTTCTATGTTTCTATGTTTCTAAATTCATTCACATTTATTGTCACATACGCCAATTGGTACAGTGAACAAGATTGGTACATGCAGAAGATTGGACTTGAATTTTTGTAACTTTGTCAGCACCAGAACACATGGTGACCCTTGTGTACTGCTAGGTGAGGTCTGCAGTACGATTTTACTGGGTTTTATGCAAAACAAATCATTTCACTGTAGATGCGACAATAAAGTATCAATGAATCATTGAATCAGTGAAATTGATTCTGGAACTGAAAAAGTAAATGGAAGCAAACCCTGGGTCATAGAATTAGTTAAATGTTATTGAATTTTCATGCAGTGGTGGGAGAGGATGGGGCACTGCATTATTTTTCGTTGACTATAAGCAAGAACTGCAGATGTTGGAAATCTGAAATAAAAACAGGAAATACTGAAAATGCCAGCAGATTAGGAAATAGCTGTGGAAAGGGAAACAGTGTTAAAGGGCTTTCTCACGGTGCGACCTGACGCAAGACTTAACAAGAGTTTAACATCGTGGGAACCTTCTGCGATAGCAGTACGGCATTTGTGGACCACCGAGGACCTCCGTGGTGCTAACGGCAGGTAGTCGTGTAACTTTGTAAGGTCGGGAGAAAATTCAAAATGTTTTGAATTTCTCCAAGAGTGACTTGAGCAGCGTTGCAACATTGTATGAACGCAGATGCCAGTGCGATATCCGTGCGATATCCGTAATGACTCTTGCGGGTACCGTGGGAACTCCTGCGAACGGTAAACCCGGAAGCTTGACAGAGGGGACATAAGGTGAGTAAAAAAGGTGGTCTCAATATCGCCAATGGACCATGTGTCCATCGAGGACGTCCCACCTAATTGTCATTGTTTGAGAATCTTTTTCACAGTAAGACTTGCAGAGATGCCTCTCAGAAAAGCGCAAAGAAAGGGGTCAAAGAAAGTCAGAAAGTTTTTAGCCATGCAGGTAAATGAGGAGGAGACTCAGCAAGAGAGACAGGTGGAGAGGCAAGAGGAGATGCCAGAGATACCACTGCCTGTGGGCTCCTTGGAGCAGGGAGAGGGTGATCAAGGTGGATTTGAGATTGCCTCCCCAGTAGCTGTTGCCTCCCCAATAGCCTCAGCAGACGGTAACATAAAGGGAAGATGGCAGACGGTAAGGCCATATAACTTCAACAGGGAACAAGAGGGGGAACTGGTGGAGTGGTACCAATGCAATGAGATTCTCTATGACAAATCCAGAGAGGATTATAGAAATAGGGAGAGAAAGCGCAACCTGCTGGAGACGAAGGCTGCGGAGTATCCCGGGTGCTCATGTGAGTGGTGATGTGATGCTCATGTTGGTGGCTCCACATTTTATTATATCCTGAAGTGTGATAAAGCTTTTACCTCAGCATTTTGATTGTCATTGCTTGTTTACCTCACTGCTAAATACATTTATTTTTTACTATCAGCTTGATGTCTGCAAATCGTCATTAATACATCACTACAAGATGAATGTCTCTAATGTTATAATCCCTCTCATGCTGAAACACAAAATACCTTAATGGAGGTGATATAATCACATTTTCACTCATTTACATTTTTGAGTGTGCAGGACCCTGAAATGTTCAGTTATTTAAAGGTGTTCTTCACCTCTTGGTAGAAAATGAAATAAGACAATCAGCACGGTAAATGTGATACAAAGTCTTTATTCCTATTTGACAATATAAGAAGACGAATTCTGTCACATAGTGAGAGGAGATGCATCACATAAAACATTTGTCTGTAAAAGGGCCTCGCATACACGAAATACAACAAATGAGGCACGCGAGATTATTTAAAACACATTATATCCATCAACCTCCGCTACAAGCGTGAACTCAGGCATTTAAAGGGACAATGCAATGTTCTAAACGGCAGGTTTTGCGGACGAACATCTTATAGGAAGCACTTTTCAGAGGACAACACTAGGAAGTCAGCTTATAACATGCAGTAGTGTTCCTGTGGTCGGCTACCCATCAATATAGCTGTCCTGCCAAGGCACACTCCCCAATTGTGAATTGTAGTAAGCGCAGAGATGGTCTCTTTGCTCTTTCACACTGGTTATGCCCGAGTTACCTTTCAAACGCTGCAGTGAGACCATTTTCAACTTGTTCGCACCACTTCTCCAAGTACTTAGTGTTAATTCCCCTGTGTCACTGTCCACTATGTCACCGTCCTGGATGGATGTTGCTGATCCAGCAGCTGCACCTCTCATTCGGATCAGGTTGTGCAGAACACATGCTGCATATACTATACTCTCCACATTCTTGGGCCTCTGCTCCATTGTCTTGAGCAAGCATTTAAATCTGTTTGCCAAGATGCCAAAATAATTTTCTACTACCCTCCTGGCCCTTGACAGCCTGTAATTGAAGATCCTCTGTTCCCTAGTTAGATTCCTCTGTGGATATGGCTTCATAATCCAGGGCCGTAGTGCAAAGGCTTCATCAGCAACCATCGCATATGGGATGTCCGGGCTGTCTTCTCCTGACAGAGGTTCTGGATCAGGCATGCCTGCTGTTCCACCTTCCATTTTCTTTCCAAGCCAGGATTCTTTCCAAATCCGGCCATCACCAACACTTCCAGGTGTGCCCACATCCACATACAGGAAGTGGTAGTTATAATCAACCACCGCCATGAGTACAATTGAGTGGAATTTCTTGTAATTGAAATAATTTGAGCCACCTCCGGGTGGTTTACGAATTACCACATGCTTGCCATCCAAAGCCCCACATGTGTGAGCAAAGTTCCACCTGTTTTCAAACCCCAGTGCAACTCTCTTCCACGCATCTGGTGTACTGGGGCATTCCATCACTTCAGCTGAATAAAATTGGATGATCGCCTCACAGGTTTCTCGGACAATACCACAGATGCTGTTGGTGGCGACAAGAAAGATGTAAGACAGACTTTTATAAGAATCGCCTGAGGCCAAGTAGCGGAGGGTGATTGCTATGCGCAACCCTGGTTCCAGTGCCTTTCTCATTACAGTGTCAGTCTTCTTCAGCAGAGGTCCCAAATTATTCTTTAACTCATTAAAGAGCTCGGGTGAAATTCTGACAAAGTTTTTGAATGCACTTTTATCCTCTTCGCACAGCACATTAAGCAGTTGCTCAAATTGTCCAAATTGAGGTCTCCGTTGAAACATGGGCTTAACCCAGTGAGACTTCCTCTTAATTCTCTTTTTAATTAATCTCACCCTTCTGCCTTCACGCAAGCGTTTTCGATGCACATGTTGCGCTAATGCATACAGCACGTCAATGAAAATAACAACCAGCCTGTACTCGAACCAACTTTGTATAGGCATGTCTGCAAATGAGCCAATTCTACGAACGGAGGATATTTATATAGTGTGTGAAAAAAAGTGACATAATTTGTGCCACGTGATTAACTACACTACAGTCCACGATGTTCATTCACGATTAACGGGAAAGATCGGGAGACGGACAAGTCACTCGCACAAATGACAGAATTGCCGAGTACCGTGGGAACTCTTTATCTACCCCCCGTTAAATCGTGCGGAACTCGTGCTGGACCACGACCACTTCACTCTGGTGACATCTTGCGTCAGGTCGCACCGTGAGAACCGGCCATTAATACCTTTGGTCATATACCTTAACTGGGAAAGGGAATAACATTCTATCAAAGCATATTATTTTTATATAATGTCTGAAATAGCTAGGTTGGAAACAGTTGCTTGCCAGACCTTGTACCCCAGGTGGGCAAGAGCTTTCACAGACTCTCCTCTGTGCTTTGAGTAATGGAGCATATCATCAGGTATCATTTGTGGCTCCCTCCTAGTTTACAACATACACAACTTGAATTAATGTGGATCATCATGAATGCGAAGCAACATAATTTCTCCGCCTGCTCCATATTGGTGCTATAGTTGGAAAACAGGTGCAGACAAATATATCTTACTGGTATTATTAAGGGAAGACATTTCCTCACAGGATAGTGAATCATTGCATTTATCCCAAGGGGGTTCTGGGGCCTTAGTCACCGGCAATATTTATAGATTCAAGGAGTTAAATAGACATGCAGTGGAAACAGGCCAACCACTGACTACCCCTTTACGCTAACCTTGAATTAATCCCATTTTGCAATTTCCTCAGATTCACATGAATCACTAGATTTTCCCAATCATATAACCATATAACAATTACAGCACGGAAACAGGCCATCTCGGCCCTACAAGTCCACGCCGAACAATTTTTTTTCCCTTCGTCCCATCTGCCTGCACTCATACCATAACCCTCCATTCCCTTCTCATCCATATGCCTATCCAATTTATTCTTAAATGATACCAACGAACCTGCCGCCACCACTTCCACTGGAAGCTCATTCCACACCGCTACCACTCTCTGAGTAAAGAAGTTCCCCCTCATGTTACCCCTAAACTTCTGTCCCTTAATTCTGAAGTCATGTCCTCTTGTTTGAATCTTCCCTATTCTCAAAGGGAAAAGCTTGATCACATCAACTCTGTCTATCCCTCTCATCATTTTAAAGACCTCTATCAAGTCCCCCCTTAACCTTCTGCGCTCCAGAGAATAAAGACCTAACTTATTCAACCTATCTCTGTAACTTAGTTGTTGAAACCCAGGCAACATTCTAGTAAATTCTAATCATCTACACACTGGGGGCAATTCATAGCGTCCAATTAATCTGCTTACCCAAACTTCCTTGAAACATTGGGAAAGATGAGCACCCAAAGGAAACTAAACATGGTTTACTAAACATTGTCAACAAAATAGAGAGAGTACAGAGGAGATTTACTAGAATGTTGCCTGGGTTTCAGCAACTAAGTTACAGAGAAAGGTTGAACAAGTTAGGTCTTTATTCTTTGGAGCGCAGAAGGTTAAGGGGGGACTTGATAGAGGTCTTTAAAATGATGAGAGGGATAGACAGAGTTGACGTGGATAAGCTTTTCCCACTGAGAGTAGGGAAGATTTAAACAAAAGGACATGACTTGAGAATTAAGGGTCAGAAGTTTAGGGGTAACATGAGGGGGAATTTCTTTACTCAGAGAGTGGTAGCTGTGTGGAATGAGCTTCCAGTGGAGGTGGTGGAGGCAGGTTCGATTTTATCATTTAAAAATAAATTGGACAGTTATATGGACGGGAAAGGAATGGAGGGTTATGGTCTGAGTGCAGGTAGATGGGACTAGGGGAGAATAAGTGTTCGGCACGGACTAGAAGGGCCGAGATGGCCTGTTTCCGTGCTGTAATTGTTATATGGTTATATGTTATATGATTATATGGTCACAAGGTGTGTAAGAAAGAACTGCAGATGCTGGTTTATATCGAAGATAGACACAAAATGCTGGAGTAACTCAGTGGGTCAGGCAGCATCTCTGGAAAAAGGATTAGGTGATGGTTCATGTCGAGACCCTTCATCAGACGGAGAGTGCCAACTCTCAGTGTGAAGAAAGGTATTGACCCGAAACGTCACATTCCTTTTCTCCAGAGATGCTGCCTGTCCCGCTGAGTTACTCCAGTATTTTGTGTCTATCTATGGTCACAAGTAGAATGCACAAACTGCACACAGGCAGTGCCATGAGAAATGAATAATTGCAACACAGACATGAGCAGAAAGAATCCTGCTCCATTATTGCGCATTATTTCAGTCCATACTCTGTAGTAATTTATCACAATGAAGGACAACAACAAAAAATGTCTGCCTCACTCCTTCTACCCTCTGGAACGTCACTCGTCTGCACCAGTGAAGGCATGGACATTCCAGCTTGGATAGAAACATAGAAACTAGATGCAGGAGTAGGCCAGTCGGCTCTTCAAGCCAGCACTGCCATTCAGTGATACTTTAAGTATCCTGATCTTGTGTCATTTAAGGGACACAAGCTCATCCACAGTTTGCTATCAGAATTTTACTCTGTTCCCCGCTGACATCTTGCTGTTCCTAAATAAGTCACATTCTCTGTTTCAGCTCCAATATTTCACTCATAAATCTAATTCACTTAGAATTGTGACCTCTGCTGCCAGGAATATCCTGTAAGACAGTGATAATTCTTTTCTAACTTTGGTCATTACATTTCCCTGACCCGCCTCTTGTGACTGCATGCAGTGAAATCAGAGGTCACTCTTTGGCTTGCCGCACTCTCAAGCTTGCCGCACTCTTACTTTATTTATTATATTCGATTTCCAAACATCAGCTGGAATTTTTTCAGGCTCTCTCTCAGGAAGTAACGGCAATGGCTACACAAGAGTGGGTTTCTGTTCTCCCAGCACAGCTGGAGCCAGGAAAAACACGTACACAATGTCATCTGGAAATGTGACACAGTTGATATGAAATTGCAAAATATGCTGGCATCACAGGTAAATCTCAAATGAACTCAATTAAATCTCAATTTAACTAACAGGAACAAACTCAAAAGCACCATGCACAATTATGCCATTTACACTTAAATCTCTAAAAGTAGGAGATGAAAGAAGACCGTTGAAAGAATTATCACCATGTTTAAATATCTGCAAATCGCAACAAGAATTTCAAGATGAATAGGTAAGAAGGACTGATGCAGGAACTCAGCGGGTCAGGCAGCTTCAGTAGAGGGAATGGATAATTGATGTTTTGGGTCTAGATGAAATGTCACATCTCGAAACATCTCTTTTCCCTCCACAGATGCTGCCTGACCTGCTGAGTTCCTCCAGCAGCTCTTCTTATGTTGCTACAGATTCCAGCAGCTGCAGCTCCTTGTGCCTCTGAAAATTTCACAATGTTTAAAATGAAAGACAACATTGAAAATACAACCAGGAATTAAAACATATACATAGTTGTTTTACAGGAATCTACTGTGCGGATCTTGCTTGGAAAATATTACTGTGTCAAAATCTTCCCATGTATAAATCTTGATGCAAGTGTCCAAACAACCAAGCATTCAATCGATATGATTACACAAAATTTATGGTTCAAAAGCCTATTTGCATTCACTGCCTAACAAAGACTTGTGGTACCACCCAAGAAATAATACAGCACAGTGAGTAGATGGAATCAATAAAGGACCAGAATGGATGTAAATGTGATTGCCATTTTTCTTTTTGGACTGCATCAACACTCAGGCAGTTTGCCATAAATCAGATAAACACTCACAGTAATCGTGACTCCAGGCACACTATTTCATTAGCATTATTTTTGGGCATAAATGGGTTTATAGATCAAAATCCTTCTTACAGAACTTACACTGAATCATAGGCTTGAATATAAATCATTAAACACTTACTGGAAAATACAGGAGTAAAGCTCCAAAGAGAATCGTTTCCAACAACACCAGTCCTGATGCTCTGATGCTCTGAAAGAATGAAAAGATTTCACATAGTAGCTTCATATAGTCAGGATCATTAAAAAAAAATACAATAGTGCCATATGCAAATTAATAACTTATTTAAAACTTTTTAAATTCAAAGTCAGGAAAATGTTAAACTGAGAGTTCACATTCATTGTGCTGTTCTAAAGGGACTGTGAATTTTCCATTTGCTTATTAGATTTTCAATTTTACTTTATAACCATATAACCATATAACAATTACAGCACGGAAACAGGCCATCTCGGCCCTACAAGTCCGTGCCGAACACTTATTTTCCCCTAGTCCCATCTACCTGCACTCAGACCATAACCCTCCATTCCTTTCCCATCCATATACTTATCCAATTTATTTTTAAATGATAAAATCGAACCTGCCTCCACCACTTCCACTGGAAGCTCATTCCACACAGCTACCACTCTCTGAGTAAAGAAGTTCCCCCTCATGTTACCCCTAAACTTCTGTCCCTTAATTCAGAAGTCATGTCCTCTTGTTTGAATCTTCCCTACTCTCAATGGGAAAAGCTTATCCACGTCAACTCTGTCTATCCCTCTCATCATTTTAAAGACCTCTATCAAGTCCCCCCTTAACGTTCTGCGCTCCAAAGAATAAAGACCTAACTTGTTCAACCTTTCTCTGTAACTTAGTTGCTGAAACCCAGGCAACATTCTAGTAAATCTCCTCTGTACTCTCTCTATTTTGTTGACATCCTTCCTATAATTGGGCGACCAAAATTGTACACCATACTCCAGAATTGGTCTCACCAATGCCTTGTACAATTTTAACATTACATCACAACTTCTATACTCAATGCTCTGATTTATAAAGGCTAGCACACCAAAAGCTTTCTTAACCACCCTATCTACATGATTTATTTCTATTGATTACTTTGTTTGTTATTCACGACCAAAATTGTGCGTTTCAAAAGAAGCTGGATTAATCGAATTCCCTTTTTGAAAATGTATCAAAACGTTCAAGAACAAGAAAAATGACGTGTCATTGCCCCAAGGATCAGAATACATTTAAAATATGTTTCAGCACGTAGCATGTGAGTGTAACAAACTGGGATGAAATTGGCCCTGGTCCAAGCGACAGCAATAGCAGACTGACAGCCCATTTAACACCCTCCCAAAAATACTTTTACATTGAAGTCAACAGAAAAGGTTATCAGCCAGAGTGAAAAGCAAGTACAAAAATACAATGCTGGAACACAGGGGGATATCGGCCTTCAAAGGTTGCGCATGGTGAGATCGTATTATAAGGAAATCAATTTGCATAGAAAGTTATATTCCCCAGCTTCTTTCCAAAACACATTTACACGGGAGGCTTTGACTGCATGCAGGAATTTAGTTTCACTGGTCCATTTAGTCTACATTAGTACAAAGGGTTTGATGTTGAATTCTAGCTTCCTTGGGTTCAATTAAAGTGATTAACGATAACCCAATGTGTGGGATGGAACTGCAGATGCTGGTTTAAACTGAAGATAGACACAAAAAGCTGCAGTAACTCGCGAGATAGGCAGCATCTCTGGAGAGGAATGGAGACGTTTCGCATCAAAACCCTTCTTCAGACCCTTCTTTTGAAGAGAGGTCTAGACCCAAAACGTCACCCATTCCTTCTCTCCAGAGATGCTGCCTGTCCTGCTGAGTTACCCCAGCTTTTTATGTCTATTAACATTAACCCAATGCAGATTGGCTCCTTCAAGTTCATTCTTGTGCATTAGATGAGCTAAAAATCAGACTAGAAATCTTAAAGTTCTACATTTGTCAGTGAAAGGTAAGTTTTAAACGTTTATGCACACGACTGATTCAAAGTCCATACATAGCTGGTATGTTGATTGAGCCTGTTACCATCCAGACAGTCAGATTGAAATATAAAGGGCATGGCTTATAAAAAGTGAACACCTCTCTTTCTGAAAATTCTGAAAATAGTCCCATTGAAGGAAGTAATGGCTGCAGAAGCAAATTCCCACTGTTGGGTCAGTCAAACATTTTAACCACATAACATAAGATAAATGACTTTGTTTCATACAACAAGCAGCAAGTATTGCACACAGGAAACGTGAGACACAAAAATAATTTCAGATCGCAGGTCGGACATATTTCAACATACTCGAATGCATTGGATAATTGGCTGCTCTTTAGCAAAAACGATTCAAACCCAATCAGGAAACTGGTCTTTGATAGGTTGCGTTGTGCCCGTTTGTGACTAGATGTCACTCTGTGGAGCGATACTGGAAGCAAAGCAGTGCCCCTGTACAATGACCACCTAATTTGTAAATCAGTTATATATAGAGTCATAGAGTCTTACAGCCCAACTTGCCCACACCGGCCAACATGTTCCACCTACACTAGTCCCACCTACATGCATTTGGCCCATATCCTTCTAAACCTGTCCTATCCATGTACCAGTCTAAATGTTTCTGAAACATTGTGATAGTACCTGCCTCAACTACTTCTTCCGGAAGTTCGTTCGATCCGGAAGTGGCGGCGCTGGTGAACGGCTGCGGCTCGCCTGCAGTCCGTTTGTCTTTACTTTTTTGTGTTGTTTTTTTTCCGTTTTGTCTAGTTACGTTTTTGGTTTTTAGGCTGTGTTTATGTGGGGGGGGGGGGGGGTTGAAACGGGGCTTGCTGTCTCTCCCTTCGGGGGAATACGACTTTTTTGTCGTATCCCCCTTCTCTGCCTCCATCTGCGCTGAGGCCTAATGGCGGAGCTGGCGACCTCGAGGCTCCGGAGGCAGCCTGTCAGGACTCGCCCTGGGCTCGCTCCCGTGAGGGCGGCCCAGCTCGGGGCTGGAACGGCGCTCCCGTGAGGGGCTGTGACGCTCCCGTGAGGGCGGCCTGGCGAGGGGCTGAGACTCTCTCGTGAGGGGCTGTGGCACTCCCGTCGGAGTGGCCCAGCTCGAGGGAGGAACGGCACTCCTGTCGGAGTGGCCCAGCCCGAGGTGGAACGGCACTCCCGTCGGAGTGGCCCAGCTCGAGAGAGGAACGGCACTCCCGTCGGAGTGGCCCAGCCCGAGGTGGAACGGCACTCCCGTCGGAGTGGCCCAGCTCGAGGTGGAATGGCGCTCCCGTCGGAGCGGCCCAGCTCGAGGGAGGAACGGCACTCACGTGAGGGCGATCCGGCTTGGGGCTGGAACGGTGCTCCGGTGGCTGGGACGGCGTTCTGGCGGCGGTGACCTGAGTCCTGGGTTCAGCCGCGGGCCAGCGGCTGCGTACGCTGGACTGGAGGGCGGCAGCTTCGACCACCCCGGGCCGCGGTGTTTGAACCGGCTCGTTTGCGGGGTTCGGTGAGCCGCGGGACTGTTTGTGCCATCGCCCGGTGGGGAATCGCCTCAGCGCAGAGGGAGAAGAGGAGGGAAGAGACAGTAACCCTAAGATTTTTGCCTCCATCACAGTGAGGAGGTGCTTGGAGGACTCACTGTGGTGGATGTTAATTTGTGCTTATTGTTGTTTATTATTGTATGATTGTATGTATGACTGCAGGCACGAAATTTCGTTCAGACCGTAAGGTCTGAATGACAATAAAGGTATTCAATTCAATTCAATACCACCCTTTGCGAGAAAAAGGTATCCCTCAGGTTCCTATTCAATCTTTCCCCAGTCATCTTAAACCTATGTCCTCCGGTTCTCGATTCCTCTACTCTGGTCAAGAGACTCTGTGCGTCTACCCGATCTAATGCTCCCATGATTTTGTACACTTAAGGGCCTGTCCCACTAATGCGACTTTTCAGCGACAATCTTCGACCTACAAGCTCGAGGGCAATCGCCTGAAAAACCTCGAGCTGGGTCGACCATCAGCGATGAAACCGCAAGCTGGATCGACCGTCTGCACACACACACACACACACACACACACACACACACACACACACACACACACACACACACACACACACACACACACACACACACACACACACACACACACACACACACACACACAAACGCATCGCAAAGGCGGTGGCCAAGAAAAGCGGGGGAGCGCTGTCTGAAATTCACACCCGTGATGAACAAGAAGGTAAAAGACGGCTGGCACGGTAACGGTAAGTTCTTTAGAGAGCGCGGGGGGGGGAGGGGGGGGGAGGAGGGAGAGAAGGGGAGAGAGGGGGATAGAAGGGGATAGAAGGGGAGAGAAGAAGAGAAAAGGGGGGAGAAGGGGGGTGAAGGAATGGAGACACTTTTAAGAAGCCAGACAACTTTTAATAAAGCTTAGCGGGCATTGACAAATCTTCTGGAATTTTTTGAAGATGTAACTAGGAAAATGGACAAGGGAGAGCCAGTGGATGTAGTGTACCTGGACTTTCAGAGAGCATTTGGTAAGGTCCCACATAGGAGATTAGTGGGCAAAATTAGGGCACATGGTATTGGGGGTAGAGTGCTGACATGGATAGAGAAGTGGTTGGCAGACAGGAAACAAAGAGTAGGGATTAACGGGTCCCTTTCAGAATGGCAGGCAGTGACCAGTGGGGTACCGCAAGGCTCGGTGCTGGGACCGCAGCTATTTACAATATACATCAATGATTTGGATGAAGGGATTCAAAGTAACATTTGCAAATTTGCAGATGACACAAAGCTGGGTGGCAGTGTGAACTGTGAGGAGGATGCTATGAGAATGCAGGGTGACTTGGACAGGTTGGGGGAATGGCAGATGCATGGCAGATGAAGTTTAATGCGGATAAATGTGAGGTTATCCACTTTGGTAGCAAAAACAGGAAGGCAGATTACTATCTAAATGGCGTCAAGGGAAAAAGGGAAGTACAATGTGATTTGGGGGTCCTTGTACATCAGTCTATGAAAGTAAGCATGCAGGTACAGCAGGCAGTGAAGAAAGCGAATGGCATGTTGGCCTTTAAAACAAGAGGAATCAAATATAGGAGCAAAGAGGTCCTTCTGCAGTTGTACAGAGCCCTAGTGAGACCACACCTGGAGTATTGTGTGCAGTTTTGACATTCTTGCTTTTGAGGGAGTGCAGCGTAGGTTTACAAGGTTAATTCCCGGGATGGCGGGACTGTCATATGCTGAGAGAATGGAGCAGCTGGGCTTGTACACTCTGGAGTTTAGAAGGATGAGAGGGTATCTCATGGAAACATATAAGATTGTTAAGGGCTTGGACACGCTAGAGGCAGGAAACATGTTCCCGATGTTGGCGGAGTCCAGAATCAGGGGCCAGAATTTTTAGAATAAGGAGTAAGCCATTTAGAACGGAGACGAGGAAACACCTTTTCTCACAGAGTGTTGTGAGTCTGTGGAATTCTCTGTCTCAGAGGGCGGTGGAGGCAGGTTCTCTGGATGCTTTCAAGTGAGAGCTAGATAGGGCTATTCAATGTGATCAGCCATGATCACATTGAATGGCGGTGCTGGCTGGAAGGGCGGAATGGCCTACTCCTGCACCTATTGTCTATTGTCATTTCATTGCACCTTCAAATGTATGACGAATAAAATTGACTTTGACTTTGAATCCTTTAGCCTGGCCAAATCCGCAAGCTGCTCCTGAGACATTGTAGACCCTGGCCCGAATGACTGAAACAGCCGCAGCTGCCGACTCTCACCACCTCCCACCGCAGCCACTGTCGCCGACCTTCACTGTCTTCAGAAAGCCACCGATGCTGCTGCCCATATCTCTACTCCAGCTCCCCACGGGCCTCCACCAGCGACTCCGCCGACCCTCGTCTCTCCACCGGCCACCAGCGGGCCAGAGCCGTCACCTCACCAGAGTTCCAGGCGCAGGACGAGGCCCACAATCTCCACCATGCAGACAGCACGTGGTCTGTCTCTGCTGGGTCCTAGTGCTCCTCCCCCCCCAACCCAAACCCAACCCCAACCCCACAGGGAAGACCCATCAGTAGTGATGACTCTGCTGGGTCTCAGTGCCCCACCCCTCCTCCTACAGGGAAGATCCATCAGTAGTGATGACTCTGCTGGGCCCTAGTGCTCCCCCCCCCCTCCTACAAGGAAGCCGCATTAGTAGTGAGGGGTCTTCCCGTTCCCCCTCTTCTAATCAGGTTACCCGACCACACACCCGCCAGTTAAAATTCCCCGCTTTATTATGGATCACAATTTCCACGAATTACGACATATAAAACTCTCTAGGTTCACACAAAATGTGAATGCTAGTCTTCACAAAATGTATCCAAACATTTTCTGAGATTTCAGGAAATTCCCGGCACCCCTCCTTCGGCTCCCGGGCCTCCTTTTGGACTCTGGCCCCGGGTACGATGCACCACCTGCACCCCCCTCTCATAGGCCCTGTGTATACGTACGCGCATATGCGAACAAAATACTGTGCGTGGTATGTACCTTTGTTAGGTTCCTAAAAATGGGCTCAACCAATTGATGTTATTTACAACCCCTTCATGACCCCCGGAAACACCACAAACGACCCCCAGGTTAAGAACCACTGATCCACACCGACACTCATTCACACTGCACCAACCATTCCCTACTCAATATCTCCTTCCACAATCTCAGAGTACAGCATAGAAACAGGCCCTTCAGCTCAACTTGCCTATGCCAACCAAAATTCCCCATCTACACTAGTCCCACTTGCCCGCATTTCTGCGGCAGCTTGTTCCATAAACCCACCACCCTTTGTGTGAAACGTTGCCCCTCGTTCCTATTAAATCTTTCCCCTCTCACCTTAAACCTATGTCCTCTAGTTCTTCATTCCCCCACAATGGGTAAAATATTCCATGCATCTATTCTATTTATTCCCTTGATGATCTCATGCACATCTGCAACATTACCCCTCATCCTCCTGCGCTCCAAGGATTAGACTCCTAGCCTGCCCAACCTCACCCTGTAGCTCAGGCCCTCAAGCCGTGGCAACATCCTTGCAAATCTTCTCTGCACTCTTTCCAGCTTAACAACATCTTTCCTACAGACGGGCGACCAAGTAACACAATACTCCAAATGTGGCCTTACTGTCACCACTTTCTCCAATATACAATGTTCATCAGCCATCCTCAATCTCCACTAACCCTCCCCCAATCCCAAAATCTCCCTCACAATCTCTACAACCTCCTCCCCCAACCTCCACTATCCCTTCTTCCAATCTCCATTCCTTTCGCTGAACATCAATTTCTCCTTCCCCCTAAACTCCACTAATCCTTTCCATAATCTCCATCATCTCTCTCCTCCTACCCCAATCACCTCCACCCCTGCTCTTCACTATCTCCTCCACCCCTATTACCAGATCCCTTGCACTTCATCACTGCATCAACTACCGTATCCACATGATCTCAACATTTTGTTTCCTCCTCAAACCCCTTTGTCTTCCCTTTCTTTATTCCCTTCAATAGACAATAGACAATAAACAATAGGTGCAGGAGTAGGCCATTTGGCCCTTCGAGCCAGCACCGCCATTCAATGTGATCATGGCTGATCATCCACAATCAGTACCTCGTTCCTGCCTTCTCCCCATTTCCCCATTATCTTTAAGAGCCCTATCTAGCTCTTTCTTGAAAGTATCCAGAGAACCGGCCTCCACCGCCCTCTGAGGCGGAGAATTCCACAGACTCACAACTCTCTGTGTGAAAAAGTGTTTCCTCATCTCCGTTCTAAATGGCTTACCGATTATTCTTAAACTGTGGCCCTGGTTTTGGACTGGGAACATGTTTCCTGCCTCTAGCATGTCCAAACCCTTAATAACCTTATATGTTTCAATAAGATCCCCTCCCATCCTTCTAAATTCCAGAGCATATAAGCCCAGCCGCTCCATTCTCTCAGCAGATGACAGTTCCGCCATCCCGGGAATTAACCTTATGAACCTACGCTGCAGTCCCTCAATAGCACGAATGTCCTTCCTCAAATTTGGAGACCAAAACTGCACTCAATACTCCAGGTGCAGTCTCACTAGGGTCCTGCACAACTGCAGAAGGACCTCTTTGCTCCTATACTCAACTCCTCTTAGAATAGAATAGAATAGAAATAATTTTATTGCCACACAACCAAGGTCGGTGGTATTTGGGTTGCCAGCAGCGGTACAATAATAAAGAACACAACCACATTAAAATTTTACACAAACATCCACCACAGCATTCATCACTGTGGTGGAAGGCACAGAGCTTGGCCAGTCCTCCTCCATTTTCCCCCGTGGTCGGGACCTCCACCCTCCACAGCCGTTGCTGCGGGCGTCCAGATGGTAAGGGACAAAGTCAAAGTCCAGGTGAGTCCAGGATCGGCTCTTCCCAACCAGAGACCGCGGCTTCAGGCTGGTGTAGGCCGCAGGCCGGCGGTCAAAGTTTTAAAGTACCTGCCGTGCCGCAGCCGGAAGCACCACAGTCTGCAGGGCCGGCGGTCGAAGCTCCCCTCCTGGGGTGATGTTAAGTCCATACCGCGCCCGCGGTAGAAGATGGCCGCGGGCCGGCGGTGGAAGCTTCTTCCCCCGGGTCCCCAACGTGAGATCCCGGGCTGTAGACGCCGCACCAGCTGGAGTTCTGCAGACCGCTGCTTCAGGCTGCCGGCTGCCGGCTGCCGCGGGCCAGCGTAACGGAGCGCTCCCCTCCAGCGAGGTCTCACCCGCTCCGCGCCGAGAGTCCACGCTGTGCCCGCCGCTGAAGCTCCGGGCGCGTCTCCGGGAAAGTCGGCGCCGATCCTTGCTGTTAGGCCACGGGGGAGGCAACCTGAAAAAGTCGCCTCTCCATGGAAGAGGCGGCCGAAACGGTTTCCCCCTTACCCCCCCTCACCACCCCCCACACATAACTCACAAAGAAACATTAAAAACACACTTTTAAACATACTAAAAAAATAAAAAAAAGTTGAAAAAGACGGACACGCTGCCGACAGGCGCTGCCAGTGCAGCGCCCCCTACCGATGGAGAAAAAAAAAAAAAAAAAAAAAAAAAAAAAAAAAGGCCAACATGCCATTTGCTTTCTTCACTGCCTTCTGTACCTGCATGCTTACTTTCATTGACTGATGAACAAGGACCCCCAGATCCCGTTGTACTTCCCCTTTTCCCAATGTGACTGAACTGGTACATTCTAATAATTGAAAGTACATTTTTTTCAGTCTATATCATGTTCAATGAAAATTAAGAAACGATGGAGACTGAAAATTAATTTGTAATATTGCACATTACAAAAATAAATTTTCCTCTCAATAAAACTAATTCCTGCACAAATAATTGAATTAGCTTCCAAAAATTGTATCAATTTTACATGCCGGGTAATCATAATTTATTTAGCACCCATATGTCATGCCAACTTTATTCATTAGCTTTAGTCTGCAGTGAAGAATTGTAAAGCGAGTTGAGGAGTCAGGAACCATGTTGATTTTTTTTGCATTTGTAAAGCAAAGTTACAAAGTTTCATATCAAATTATTCCTGTTCATGGCCTTATTTGCCGGTTTCTCCTCAGATTCAAATTCCCTGGCAAGCTCATTAGTCTGTGACCATAAATAAATAAGGGTGTAAATATAAGCGATCAGTGTAGATAATTGGGGCTCGAGGAAACCCAGAAACCATAAATTTCTTCTCTAATTAAATGTTTATGATTACTTCCCATCTGATTTTCAGTCATGCTCCTAGCTCAGCATATTGAGAAGACAGAATTATGGAAAGTTTTCATTTTATAATGTGGTCTGCCATCATCTTAAATGAGTTCCAAGAAATAAGAAACGCATTACAGGTTACAGGGGAGCGATTCTATTTCAATTATTCAAAACATTACAACATGGTGGACAATTTTCTGCTGTGCCTCAAGTTGTAGTCTTGATTTACATCTATTTAGACCAGTATAATTGCGCAAAAATCAGGTGCAAGCATTTTTAATCTATGGATGTGACCATTATAATGAACCATATTGCATTTGACCTCACTGATTTAACATCCAGGCAAAGAAGGGCCAGGATATTCCTAGTTACACATCTAACATCCCATACACCTGGCATTCACTTTATCCCTGGAGATTACTTCTCAATACCAATTTGTTCAGCTATATTTTATTGGCACGCCTTTGTGTTTTGGTATGTCAGTACTTGTTTGTCTTGTTATTTGCAATGTTCTTGCATGGCCATATTTGCTATTAAACGGCATTAAATACTTTCCCCCTTTATTTTATCACTTACTGTTGTATCTCAGGTGGGGCTGAGTTCTATATGAGGCAGAAACCTTCAGTTGATTCACCTTTAGTTTAGTTTAGTTTGGTTTGGTTTAGTTTAGAGACACAGCATGAAAACAGGTCCTTCAGCCCACCGAGTCCATGCGGACCCTGCACATTAACACTATCCAACACACACTAGGGACAATTTACAATTATACCAAGTCAATCAACCTACAAACATGTTTGTCTTTGGAGTGTGGGAGGAAACCAGAGATCCCGGAGAAAACCCACACAGGTCACAAGGAGACAGCACGAAAGCTCCGTACAGACAAGCACCCATAGTCAGGATCGAACCCGAGTATCTGGCGCTGTAAAGCAGCAACTCTACCGCTGCGCCACTGTACCGCCCCATATAAGGTAGTTTCCCAAATGAAGGTGATTTTAATGCTGGCCCCATATGTGATCTGAGATTTAATTCTGCCTTACAGTGGCAGATCAATGATATGCTGCCCTTTTGCCTGGGGTCAACAGAACTACAAAGCACCAGGAGTGCAAAAGTTTATTCACAGTTAAACTTGGTCTGAATGTGTGTTTCTTCATGAAACTATTCTTAGATTGCAATCAAAGGCTGATTTCACATTGTCCTGGCCCAAAAGTACTGAGATCCTGAATTTCTTATCCAGCCAAGATGGTTTTAGGGCAGCACAGTGGTGCAGCTTGTTGAGCCACTGCTTCACAGTACCAGAGCCCAGGTTCAATCCTGACTTCAAGTACTGTCTGTGCAGAGCTTGCATGTTCTTCCTGCGACCATGTAGCTTTCCTGTGGATGCTCCAGTTTCCCCCACAACCCTTGTGGGTCGGTAGGCTAATTGGCTGCTGTAAATTGCCTCAATGGTATAGATGGGTGGTAGAAAATGGGAGGGAATTAATAGCAATACGAAGAGAATAAAATTTGATTAGTTTCATGCAGTTTAAATGGGTGATTGATGATCAGGGTAGACTCGGTGGGCCAAAGAGCCTGTTTCCATGCCCTCTTGGCATGAAACTAAACTTGACACCTTTCCGATCTGTGTATCCCGAACTATAGGAATAGACAAGGGACAAGATTGAGGTAATTATAATTATTGCATAATAATACGTGTTCTAGCAGGAAAACCAGAACAATTCTTTAAGATATGGTTGCCTTTCATTGATTTATTACAAGTGTAATATGGTGCAACATAACCCTGGAAAGTAACCGTTTTAGAACTAGGTGAGGGGTGTGTAACGTTACGAATTAGGCACATTCCCTTTCTTTTATGTTTAGCTCTATCTTTTTTGCATTTTCTTCTTATTTTCCTTATTTTCTTAAGGCCCTTTTATTTTCGGGGCTTTTTTTTTCTACACTTCTAAGGACGCACTCTATTTATCTAAATATCAATCATTAACCGTCAATTATTGCGCCCCACGCATCACTACTATCCTCAAGCTTCTCTTTTTTCATTCTTTCTTTTCTATCAAAATAAAAAAAATAGAAATAAGTTGTACATTAAATGTATTATGTTATATACCATGATTATTATGTATGTACATTGCTTCTAATAAAACATTTTAAAATATATTTTAAAATAATAATAGTAATAATACATTGCTAACATTGAATAAAGTGACAAAGCACATTCATCTGAAAGCTGTGTCATTAATTGCCCAAACATTGAGCAGGGTGTAAACGTCTCCCTACTCCTCAAATTGGGCCTATTTACATTCCCTATTTTAATTGCTCTGCCACTGGCACAAGCTTTCATTTCAGAATCTCTCCTCACTATCGTGACACTCTTTGCTCTGTGAAGTCACTCTTAAATCTCCCACTTCTGCCATGCTTTTGAGCATCTGCCCTAATATTTCATTCGCCAGCTCATATGTTATGTGATAATGTTCCTTTTAAGCAGCTTGGAATGAGTTTTTCAAGATTAAAAGGCTCCATATAAGTTGCTGTTAGTGCTGCTTTAGTACTTGTGCTGATTAGGTTGTCGTATAGTACTTTTCTTGCTGCATTATTCATGGTCCTGTTGTTCAGATTCCTTACTGAATATAAAATACATTTGGACCCGGTAGGCTTACTTTGCATGCTTTTTGCATGTTGCCAGAATTCAAACTAATATTTCGTTACCTTAAGGGGAAGACTTAATGAAAGGAAAATAAAACATTACTTTGTGCTCAGATATCTAACCACGCCAATGAGAAGTACGTTAGAAATTAAGTGCCATGTAAGAGTACAACTGTAAAGTGAATTTGAAGGCTATTTGTAAATTGCCTGATCAAGCATGCCATTCCCATCACAAAGGAAAGAATTGGTGAAATAAAATCTGTTGGATCAGGGGTGCAGCTTCAGGGAATGAAGATGATATCTTTCATCCTTTCTTTCGAAAGAACAAACTACATAACATTGCAATTATATCTCCAAAATTGTCATGTTGCTTCACATTGTCCTTTACCCTTCAGTGAACTCATGCCAATCTTATGGGTCCTTTTCAGAATGGCAGGCAGTGACTAGTGGGGTACCGCAAGGCTCAGTGCTGGGACCCCAGCTATTTACAATATATATTAACGATTTGGATGAGGGAATTGAATGCAACATCTCCAAGTTTGCGGATGACACAAAGCTGGGGGGCAGTGTTAGCTGTGAGGAGGATGCTAGGAGGCTGCAAGATGACTTGGATAGGCTGGATGAGTGGGCAAATGCATGGCAGATACAGCATAATGTGGATAAATGTGAGATTCCAAGATGGCGGCGCAGGCTTAACAGCTGCGGCCCACCTGCAGTCCGTCTGTTTTTTTTCTTTCTTTTTGTTCCTTGACATGTTTTAGTTAATTTTGTTTTATTAAGTTGTGTATGTGTGTGGGTGGGGTGGGAGAAACATGTTTTGGTCTCTTCCTTCGGGGGATGCGACTTTTTTTTCTGTCGTATTCCCTGTCCCCGTCTCCGTCTGCGCCGAGGCCTAATGGCGGAGCTGGCGGCCTTGGTGCTGTGGCGGCAGCCGCGGCAGCGGAGACCCGACTCGGCCCCGGAGCTGTAGCGGCGGCAGCAGCGGCAGCGGAGACCCGACTCGGCCCCGAAGCTGTAGCGGCGACAGCGGCAGCGGAGACCCGACTCGGTCCCGGAGCTGTAGCGGTGGCAGCAGTGGCGGCGGAGACCCGACTCGGCCCCGAAGCTGTGGCGGCAACAGCGGCAGCGGAGACCCGACTCGGCCCCGAAGCTGTGGCAGAGGCAGCAAGTTTGAACCGTCGCCTCGGTACAGAGGGAGAACAAAGAGGGAAGAGACAGAGACTTTAAAATGTTGCCCTCCACCACAGTGAGGAGGTGTTTGGTGAATTGTGTTGTTAAATTGTGATGTTAAATTTGTGTTGATTGTGTGTTTTTGTCATTTTTTAATTATATGTATGACTGCAGGGAAACAAAATTTTGTTCCGACCGAAAGGTCTGAATGACAATAAACGAATCTAATCTAATCTAATCTAATCTAATCTAATCTAATCTAAGGTTCTCCACTTTGGTGGCAATAACAGGAAAGTAGTCTATTACCTGAATGGTGGACGATTAGGAAAAGGGGAGACGCAACGAGACCTGGGTGTCATGGTACACCAGTCATTGAAAGTAGGCATGCAGGTGCAGCAGGCAGTGAAGAAAGCAAATGGTATGTTTGCATTCATAGCAAAAGGATTTGAGTATAGGAGCAGGGAGGTTCTACTGCAGTTGTACAGGGTCTTGGTGAGACCACACCTGGAGTATTGCGTACAGTTTTGGTCTCCTAATCTGAGGAAGGACATTGTTGGCATAGAGGGAGTACAGAGAAGGTTCACCAGACTGATTCCTGGGATGTCAGGACTTTCATATGAAGAAAGACTGGATAGACTCGGCTTGTACTCGCTGGAATTTAGAAGATTGAGGGGGGATCTTATAGAAACTTACAAAATTCTTAAAGGGTTGGACAGGCTAGATGCAGGAAGATTGTTCCCGATGTTGGGGGAAGTCCAGAACAAGGAGTCACAGTTTAAGGATAAATCTTTTAGGACTGAGATGAGAAAAAGATTTTTTACACAGAGAATGGTGAATCTCTGGAATTCTCTGCCACATAATGTAGTTGAGGCCAGTTCATTGTCTATATTTAAGAGGGAGTTAGATGTGGCCCTTGTGGCTAAAGGGATCAGGGGGTATGTAGAGAAAGCAGGTACAGGATACTGAGTTGGATGATCAGCCATGATCATGTTGAATGGCGGTGCAGGCTCGAAGGGCCGAATGGCCTACTCCTGCACCTATTTTCTATGTTTCTTTGTTACCTTATCCCTTCAGTGCCATCCAACCAACCAGCTAGCTTTTTAGTTTCATTTTCAGCTTTTTTTATTGTTATATTTTGTTGACGGGAATTTTGAAAATGGTCAGGATGATGAGTACGTTATAGTTTGGTTAACCCTGGAGCTCACATACTGGGGAGCATGATGGGAAAATGGCCAAGATAGAATGTAGTTAAAATAGCTAAAGCTGAAACATTCTGCTGAGAAGCAGGCTTCCTTAGCAGTGGGGGGGAGGATAGTCCTTCGCAGTGATGTCTAGGTTCTTATCTGTTTCAATGTTGCATTACAGCTGCGCTTGGCCGCTGTGTTTAGCAGGCAAGTCTCCCAAAGGTTAACAAATAACCTATTTTACGAGGGGACCTCTTTGGCGAGAAGAATCTGGGCATTTAGGATATCTACATGTTAGATAAAAAGTAAAGTAGAGAAAAGTATCCTTTATTGTCACATGGGAAGTAGATTTCTAAACAACAGGAGACGCAAGATTAAAGTTAAATTTGTGAGACATTGATTAATGATTGTTTATTTCAACTCCACAAGTAACCATTGCGTCATGAGTGTATATGTAGGATTTTGAAGTAGTTTGAGCTTGCTCACACTGCTTCTCGATGTACATTGCTAAGGCCTTTATTAAACCGACATGTTTGATGGGAAGGATGTGGAGGAGAAATGGAGGACATTTAAAGATGACATTTTAAGAGTACAGAATCTTTATGTCCCTGTTCGGTTGAAAGGAAATAGTAAAAATTGGAAAGAGCCTTGGTTTTCAAGGGAAATTGGACACTTGGTTCGGAAAAAGAGAGAGATCTACAATAATTATAGGCAGCATGGAGTAAATGAGGTGCTTGAGGAGTATAAAGAATGTAAAAAGAATCTTAAGAAAGAAATTAGAAAAGCTAAAAGAAGATATGAGATATGGCAAGTAAGGTGAAAGTAAATCCAAAGGGTTTCTACAGCTATATTAATAGCAAAAGGATAACGAGGGATACAATTGATCCATTAGAGAGTCATAGTGGACAGCTATCTGCAGAGCCAAAAGAGATGGGGGAGATATTGAACAATTTATTTTCTTCGGTATTCACCAAGGAGAAGGATATTGAATTATGTGAGTAGCTATGGAAACTATGAGATTCAAAGAAGAGGAAGTACTGACACTTTTGAAAAATATAAAAGTGGATAAGTCTCCAGGTCCTGACAGGATATTCCCAAGGACATTGAGGGAAGTTAGTGTAGAAATAGCAGGGGCTATGACAGAAATATTTCAATTGTCATTAAAAACGGGAATAGTGCTGGAGGATTGGCGTACTGCGCATGTTGTTCCATTGTTTAAAAAGGGGTCTAAGAGTAAACCTAGCAATTATAGACCTGTTAGTTTGACGTCAGTGGTGGGCAAATTAATGGAAAGGATACTTAGAGATAATATATATAAGCATCTGGAGAGATTTAGGCCATTTGGAAGAGTGGGCTGAAAGACGGCAGATGGAGTTTAATGCTGATAAGTGTGAGGTGCTACATCTTGGCAGTTCAAATCAAAATAGGACGTACATGGTAAATGGTAGTGAATTGAGGAATGCAGTTGAACAGAGGGATCTAGGAATAACTGTGCACAGTTCCCTGAAGGTGGAATCTCATGTAGATAGGGTGGTAAGAAAGCTTTTGGTGTGCTGGCCTTTATAAATCAGAGCATTGAGTATAGAAGTTGGGATGTAATGTTAAAATTGTACAAGGCATTGGTGAGGCCAATTCTGGAGTATGGTGTACAATTTTGGTCGCCTAATTATAGGAAGGATGTCAACAAAATAGAGAGAGTACAGAGGAGATTTACTAGAATGTTGCCTTGGATAAGTATATGGACGGGAAAGGAATGGAGGGTTATGGTCTGAGTGCAGGTAGAAGGGACTAGGGGAGAATAAGTGTTCGGCACGGACTAGAAGGGCCGAGTTGGCCTGTTTCCGTGCTGTAATTGTTATATGGTTATATGGTTATATGTTCGATAGACTTACCACTGATCTATGAGCTGTTTTATTTTGTGTCTGTGCCTATCTGAGCAAAGTCAGATATAGGGTACGGGTGAAGTGCAACATCCCTCCTACATATTTGTTACTCCCTCCTCGGGGCCAATAATGTTCTGGCTGCAGATGAATCAACTGAGCTTATGCAACATACAAGGTCAATGGCTTGTAATTATATCGTGCTTTTAACAATAAAGTGCCTCAAGGTATTTCGTTGAAATGTTACCAAACAAATGTTGACATGACTGCATTAGAAGAAAAGGTAGGTTTGGAAAGAACGACACAAAGGAGGAAAGAAAGTGATGCAGACAGAGAGTGAAAGGCATGGAGGGAGTGGAATTTTAAAAGTATATCCGGAAGAACTTTTTTTAAAAATCAGGCACAATGATAATTTGAATGGAGAAGTGGCAGAACAGGACTTAATCTTGAGTTTAGTTCGAGATTAGTTTTTCATCACGTGTACCGACGGAGGTGCAGTGAAAAGTTTTTGATGTATGCTAACCAGTCAGCGGAAAGACAATACATGATTACCATCGAGCTATTCACTGTATAGAGTTACATGAAAAAGGGAATTAAGTGAATATCACTGAGTGCAAGATAAGGCCAGCAAAGTCATAGAAACAGAGAAAATAGGTGCCATTCAGCCCTTCAAGCCAGCACCGCCATTCAATATGATCATGGCTGATCATCCAAAATCAGTACCCCATTCCAGCTTTTTCCCCATGTAGGCTGTGGGCCGAGGTGCTATTTAGTTTGATTTTGTGACCCAAATCACGTATCTACCTGTATATATAAGATATTGTGTAAACATATCATAGAAACCTGAAACTCGTCAAGAACAAAACCTTCACATATTTTTAAAATATGAGAAGAACCTCCAATTTTCCTAGTAGTAATTGTCCAATCAATGCACGTTTGACATTGCGGCGGACTCCAATTGACTAATCACGCGCTTTGTTACAAGGAAGTCCAGAACAAAGGGTCACAGTTTATGGATAAAGGGGAAATATTTTACGACTGAGATGAGAAAAACATTTTTTACACAGAGAGTGGTGAATCTCTGGAATTCTCTGCCACAGAATGTAGTTGAGGCCAGTTCATTGGCTATAGTTAAGGGAGTTAGATGTGGCTCTTGTGGCTAAAGGGATAAGGGGGTATGGAGAGAAAGCAGGTACAGGATACTGAGTTGGAAGATCACCCATGATCATATTGAAAGGCGATGCAGGCACGAAGAGCCGAATGGCCTACTCCTGCACCTATTTTCTATGTTACTATGTTTCTATGTAGCTAGGCAGCGAGCACTCTGGGATCATGGCTGCCTCCTAATTACATCAAAACAATAGCAAGGTTTGGAAAGAATAAAGGTAATGCTAATTTTGCTGATAATTTTGTTTTACATTTGATTTATCGTTGCAAAGTTATGATGTGAACTGTTAAATAAAAATGATAAATAAAAATATAGAGCTAGGGTTGGGATTAGGATTAGGGTTGGAGTCAGTCAGTCAGTCGGGCTGTCAACCCGCTGGTGGATGCTGCAAGGGGTCGTTCGGGCTGTCGGCCGGCCGGTGTTGCAGCAAGCGAGCGGGTGGACTGACGGAGCCAGTGCTATGGGGCCCGGGCGGCGTGCAGGCCCCATAGAGCAATATGAGCATTGAGCACTAGATGGCGCTGACTTTTTTGATTTAATTTTCTAATTAGCTTAATTAATTAGTGTGCAACTTTTGTCACTGACGAGTTATGAATTCGCTTTCTATTATATTTTATCTAAATCTGTGGCAAAATTTCAAGTAGATACCAGACATGGGTCACGAAAGTTAAATTCAAGACATATTTTTGATGCTCGGCCCACAGCCTAATATCCCTTGATTCCTTTAGCCCTAAGAGCTAAATCTAATTCAATTTAAAGTCTGATCAAAGAAAGTCTCAGGGTCTCCAATTAGGTAGATAGTAGTTCAGAAGGGCTCTCTAGTTGTGGTAGGATGGTTCAGTTGCCTGATAACAGCTGTGAAGAAACTGTCCCTGAGTCAGGAAGTGTGTGTTTTCACATTTCTACACCTTTTGCCCAATGGGAGAGGGGAGAAAAGGGAGTGGACAGGGTGTGACTCATCCTCGATTATGCTGGTGGCCTTACCGAGGCAGCGTGAGGTTTAACTGGAGTCAACTGGAGGTTGGTTTGTGTGATAGTCTGGACTGCGTCCACAATTCTCTGCAATTCCTTGCAGATGGCACTGTTCCCATACAATGCTGTGATGCATCCCGATAAAATGTTTTCTACGGCATTTCTTGATGCCGTACGCAGAGTCGTGACGCTGCGCACGCCCGTCGGACTTCGCTCGAACTTCACATCACTCACTCGACCTCCGCGCGGCCCCCGCTTCCGGTTTGGTTGCGCTTGCCGCATGCAGGTCGCATGCTCGTGGGACAGGCCCTTAATGGTTATAAAGGTAGTGGATACCATCCAAACCCAACACCCCCTCCCCGTGGTCCCTTATTGTGAGGGTTTACAGTACCTTTAGTCAAAATGGGTAGCAGGAATTAGCCAGGTAGTTATAAGACCGCGTCTAACATCAGTGGTAGAGAGAAAGAGAAATTGAAAGGGAAATCTGACAGGCATGACACTTGGAAGCACAGAGATTAATTAAAAAAAGTCGTTGTGTCGTGGCTTTGATAGTGATGATGCAAGGTTTTTTGTTTGGAGGGACCCTTACTGTTTGTGGTATATACAGTGGCTTCCAAAAGTTTTCATACCCCTTGAACTTTTCCACATTTTGTCCCGTTACAACCACAAACGTAAATGTATTTTATTGGGATTTTATGTGATAGACCAACACAAAGTGGTGCATAATTGTGAAGTGGAAGGAAAATGATACATGGTTTTCAAATTTTTTTACAAATAAAAAACTGAAAAGTGTGGCGTGCAAAAATATTCAGCCCCCTTGAAATTTAGGATATGAATATAGGAAGCATGATTAGTAAATCAGCAGATTATGCAAAAATTGCTAATATTATTGGCAGTGAGAATAGTCTTAGTTAGTAAAATAGACAGAGTAATGGTAGATGGAATCCTGTTAAGTATGAGGCGATGCATGGCAGTATGGACAAATAAAGCTAAGACAGAACCAATGAATGATAGGGCCAAGGGAGTACTGACAAACAGAGGGATCTCAAGTGTACAAGGATTGTCGAAGGTGTCAGCAGAGGTGGATAAGGTGGTGAAGAGAGCATGCAAGATAATTACTTTCTTTAGCCAGGGTTTGGAATATGAGAGTAGATAGGTAATGGAGTAAGGGCTTTAAAAGTCACCAGTCATGCCACAGCTGGAGTACTCGATACATTTCTGGTCACCATAATAAAGAAAGGATGTGATTGCTTTGGAAAGGGAGCAGAAGAGATTTAGCAGGAATATTATCTAGAAAGGAGCATTCCTGGAGAGGAGAGAAAGGATTAGAACATAGAACATAGAAAAATAGGTGCTGGAGTGGGCCATTCGGCCCTTGGAGCCATCACCGCCTTCAATATGATCATGGCTGATCATCTAAAATCAGTACCACGTTCCTACTTTTTCCCCATATTCCTTGATTCCTTTAGACCTAAGAGCTAAATCTAACTCTCTCTTGAAAACATCCAGTGGATTGGCCTCCATTGCCTTCTGTTTGTTTTCTTTTAGGGCAAAGGATACTGAATGGTAA
The DNA here is from genome assembly GCF_010909765.2 of Amblyraja radiata. Lineage (NCBI taxonomy): Eukaryota > Metazoa > Chordata > Chondrichthyes > Rajiformes > Rajidae > Amblyraja > Amblyraja radiata. The sequence continues at coordinate 131,837,239 of NC_045957.1, read as the reverse complement.
GCTGACAGAGATATGCTAGGCTATTGAAAGGATGGGAAATAGATAGGATAGAGAGTAAGAAGCTTCTAGAAGTATCTAAAACTAGAGGGTGGAGCATAAGGAGCAGCTTGTTTAGAGGGGATCTGAGGAAGAATACTTTTACCCAGAGAATGGTTGGAATCTAAAAGGCACTGACTGAGGCAGGTATTCTCAGAACATTGAAGACGCACCCAGATGAATACTTTGTTGCTAAGATTAAAAGTTACAGATCATTTGCTATTAAATGGGATTAATATAAATATGTGCTTAATAGTTGACATGGGCTCTATGACACTGTGACTCACTGTTTAGAAAGGAATCTCCAGAGCTAGGCCACTGTTGGGGGTGGAATGATTGAAATTAGGGGTGATAAAGAGACTAGAATAGGAAGAGCAGAGATACATTGATACATAGAAAATAGGTGCAGGAGTAAGCCATTCGGCCCTTCGAGCCTGCACCGCCATTCAATATGATCATGGCTGATCATCCAACTCAGTATCCCGTACCTGCCTTCTCTCCACACCCCCTGATCCCTTTAGCCACAAGGGCCACATCTAACTCCCTCTTAAATATAGCCAATGAACTGGCCTCAACTACCTTCTGGCTATAACGCTTATTTAATTGTGTCTTCATATGGCGTGTTGCCAGGGTAGGCTTTCAATCCGCAAAGGAGAGTTTTAATAAAAATTTAAAAAGAAGAAAACACATTATGCTCAGCCTTAGAACAGAAAGCAAGGATTCTATTAGAAATTAGGTATGTAAGAGCATGGTGATTAAATGGATTCAAAGCCAAATTGCAAAATAGCCATCACAGCATAACAATCCCATAACAAAGGAGAGAAGAGACAAACATGTCGCCTGTTCTGCCTCTCATGATCAAACTGGCAGCATGACATGCAGGACACTAGGCTTCCATCAAGGTGACTAGCAGGGCATCAGGTGTGACCTGCTGAGGGATTGCTCGCTGGCTTTAGGCCGAATTATAGATTTATCGCAAATAAATTATGGAGTTTAAAATAGATTAGTGACCTTTAAATCTGTTCTTTGAGATACTGCAAGTAATTTGACAGGCAAGGAGAATGTTATCATTTCTTTTGAGTGCAATTGAGTACAAAATAGGTGGTTTCTGCTTCTGGTATATTGGGCATTGGTGAGGATAAGTGTTAAATACTGTACAGTATTAATCCGTTCATTTAGGGAAATAAGTAAAGATATTGGAAACACCGCAAAGCTGGTTTACTAGAGTAATATCTGTCATGGTTTCTCTTGTGAGACAAGGTTATATAGGCTAGCCTTGTATCCGCTGGAGTTTAAAAGAATGTGAGGTAACATAACATGATTGCAACATTCAAGATCTTGAGAGATCTTAAAAGGATGGCTGTGGAGAGGATGTTTCCTTTGATAGCAGATTCGAGAACTAGGAATCCTTGTTTAAAAGTAGAGTCACCACTAAAGAGAAAGGTGAGGTCATTCTTTTCTCTCTCAAAAGGTATGAGTCTGGTCTTCTCTTCATCAAAGGACAGAGGAGGCTTAGTCCTAGAACATTTTAAGACCAGAGTTAGAGACATTCCTAATAAATAAAGGGATAATTTGTGTGTGTGTGTGTGTGTGTGTGTGTGTGTGTGTGTGTGTGTGTGAATTTCACCGTACCTTCACGTACATTGTGACAATAAAGCATCTATCTATAATAAATCACTGATTTATTGTGGAGGAGTGTGAAATTGAGAGTATGATTAGATCAGACATGCTCTTATTGAATGGTGGAGCAGGTTTGTGGAGCTGAGTACTTCATCTCTATGGATAGCCCTGATGAACATGTTTACCTTATCTATCTGGTATACCAGGTAGTACAGAGAAGGTTCACCAGACTGATTCCTGGGATGGCAGGACTTTCATATGAAGAAAGACTGGATAGACTTGGCTTGTACTCACTAGAATTTAGAAGATTGAGGGGGGATCTTATAGAAACTTACAAAATTCTTAAGGGGTTGGACAGGCTAGATGCAGGAAGATTGTTCCCGATGTTGGGGAAGTCCAGAACAAGGGGTTACAATTTAAGGATAAGGGGGAAGTCTTTTAGGACCGAGATGAGAAAAACATTTTTCACACAGAGAGTGGTGAATCTGTGGAATTCTCTGCCACAGAAGGTAGTTGAGGCCAGTTCATTGGCTATATTTTAGAGGGAGTTAGATGTGGCCCTTGTGGCTAAAGGGATCAGGGGGTATGGAGAGAAGGCAGGTACAGGATACTGAGTTGGATGATCAGCCATGATCATATTGAATGGCGGTGCAGGCTCGAAGTACCGAATGGCCTACTCCTGCACCTATTTTCTATGTTTCTATGGTTCTATGATCATTATTGGCAACACAGTGGGATGGATAATACCAGTGCACTATTGCAAGACCAACCATGGTCCATACCTGAGAGTTCATGAGGAAGATTTGCTTTGGTCTGCGTATGGTTGCCAAAGTCAATGTACAGATTTATGACATCTTAGCAGGCTTAATAGCTCCTCTCAGTAAACAAATTCATGGCAGGAGAACATTTCTAATTACGAATCTTTGCAAACTAACAAGCTACCCATTTTCTTCTGTGTCTCTCTGCCGTGCCCTCTTACCACAGTGCTGCCTCTGTGGGCCTTTAATTGGGCAGCCATAACAGTTTTATGTACGCTGCCAGCATTAGGTTGCACACAGCTGCAGTCTCAGATAAAATAGCTGCACCCTGGACATTTTAATACAACTCATAATAAAACCGCATGCAATACTCTCCATGTCCAAGAATCCTCTCAGAAGCATGATAATTTAATCTAAGTAGTCGTATCCTGAAACCTCAGCAGATTGCCACTTCTTATTGTCCTATGGCTTGATAGTAATGGCAGAATGAGGGATTCAATTCAATGATTCAATGATACTTTATTGTCACGTATCTAGGTAACAAAAAGATGCAAAATGCTGGAGTAACTCAGCGGAACAGATAGTATCTCTGGGAAGAAGGAATGGGTGATGTTTTGGGTCGAAACATACCTAGGTACATGTCTATCCTGACTAAAATACCCCATCTAATCTAGTCCCATTTGCTCATATTTGGCTCATATCCTTCTAAACCATTTCTATCCACGTTCCTGCCCAATTGTCCTTTAAATGCTGCTTTAGTACTTGCCTCAACTACCTCTTCTGATAGATAGACACAAAATGTTGGAGTAACTCAGTGGGACAGGCAGCATCTCTGGAGAGACGGATTGGGTGATGATTCGGGTTGAGACCCTTCTTCAGACCTACTGGGTCTGATTAAAGGTCTCAACCCGAAACATCATCCATCCATTTCTTCCCAAAGATGCTACCTGTCCCGCTGAGTTACGCCAGCATTTTGCGTTGATTTTCTGTATAAACCAGCATCTGCAGTTCTGTCCTATACATACCTCTTCTGGTTGTTCATTCCATATACCCACCTAAGTGAAAAAGTTACTCCTCATGTTCCTTATAAATGGTGGATATCAGTGGTTAATGGCGCATCGAAGTGTTGAATAGTTATTCGTGGCTGAAAATCAGGGGATCCAGAAGCTGTACATTGACACTCAGGCATGCTGAGCAGCAAAGGGGAGGCAGAGAGTGGGAGAGCCCGGTGTAACAGACGCTTTGACTTTCCGGGTGAGCCTTCATCTAGAGGTTTAATCCTTAAATGGATCCTGTCTCCATGAGCAATAATTTAATTAAAATAGAACCACGATCAATTCTTTGCATTAAGATCTAAATTTATTGTCTGGAGGAGTTAGATATCACCCGGGAGCAGGAATGAACATAAAACTAAGATGCTTTAACTCCCACAGTACCCAGTTTCTGCAAAACACGAAGTATTATAAAGGGAACTGAAACTCCTCCTTCTTTCTTGCTTATCTTGCTGATTCAGTCATTCCTGCATAGAACATTCCACAATTCAGTGAAGCACACTGTAATATAACTCCACTTGTTCAGGATGTATCGGTATAAGCATTGCAAACTATATCCTTCATCTGTTCTTAACGTACTCAAAAAAAGGACTCTCTTTAGAGGCCTCACAATATTCTGCACTCTGCACTTTTACTCTGCCTCATATTTGACTGTCAGAGACTTTTTAGTGCTGCCAAAAAAGATTCTGTACTCAAATTCAAGATTAGAGTTTGAACCTACGATCTTCAGATGATCTCAGCGAGGCCAGAGTGACATCTGGCTACTAACAGAACTAAATCTTCACTGCAGGGAAGATTTACGAGGATGAGGGCAGAGATATATGAGGATGTTGCCAGGATTTGAGGGGCCTGAGCTACAGGCAGAGGTTGGGCAGGCTAGGACTTTATTCCCTGGAGTGCAGGAGGCTGAGGGGTGATCTTATAGAAGTATAGAAGATGGTGAAGGGAATAGACAGGGTCTGTTCCCAGAGTCTTTTACCCACAGTAGGGGAATCAAGAACCAGAGAACATAGGTTCAAGGGATAGGTGTGGAGGGATATGGTCCAAATGCGGCCAGGTTGACCGATAGTAGATGGGGCAACCTTGTTGACATGTGCGTTGGATTGAAAGGCCTATTTTAATGTTGTGTGACTGACTTCAGAACACTTCATTGGCCTTTCTGATCAACAGATTTTCTAGGTTCTGGTTCTTTTTATGTGCAATTGTATAGGTTAATAATATGACCCAACAAGAATAAGAGAACAATGACTAGATTTTTTTAAATCTGTTAAATATGGCCCTTGCTTTATCCTGCAAAAAAAAATATGTGATTGGCCTTCATGTGCAATCATTCAAGTGGACTAATTCTGGAAGGAATCACTAATGTAATTTCTAGTTTTATGCCCAGCTGAAACACAACAATGAAATTCTTATTTGCAGCAACACAACAGGTTTGTAAACACAATACTCAATAGATTTAATAATGACGCAAATAAAGCAAACAAAAGTTCAATTAAAAAAACAATATAGTGCGAAACAAAATAAACTACAAACAATTAGTGCAACCAAAGTAGTTCATACTTTAGTTAGAGTTTGTAGTGTTTGATGGCCTCATGGTTAATGGGAAAAGCTGTTTTGACCATGAAGCTACAGTTTTCAGACTCCTATAATTTATTTCCAAAGGCCAGGAGTGAAATGGGAGCAAGGCCAGGGTGGTGTGGGTCTCTGATGATGCTGGCTGCCTTTTTAAGACAGCACTTCCTATAGATCCCTTCAATGGTGGGGAGGCCAGTACTTGTGATGGACTGGGCAATGTTCAGCACTTTTTGCTGTCTTCTTCATTCCTGCGCGTTCGTGTTGCTAAACTAGGCCGTAATTCAACCAGACAATATGCTCTCTACTGTGCACCTGTAGAAATTCAAAGAGAGTATTCGTTGACCAACCAAATCTCCTCAATCTTCTAAGGAAGTCGAGGCTTTCTTTGTAATTGCTTCAATGTGCTGGGTCCAGGACAGATCTTCAGTTCTTAGACGATCCCCCACCGACCCATCAATGACGACAGGTTTGTGGATCTTTGGTTTTCCCCTTCTAAAGTCAACAATCAGTTCCTTGGTTTTACTGATGTTGAGACCAAGGTTGTTATTCAATTAAACCATCGATCGCCCTCCTCTGCTCTGACTTATCATTATCCATAATTCACCCAACAACATCGCAAATTTAAAGATAGAGGTGGAACTGTGTCCCACTACAGGGTTATGTGTATAGAGGAAGCTGAGCACACAAACCACTCAATGGTATTGCATGGTGAAGCAGACCCTTAGAAATTGGTTGTTTCTAAATATATTCCTGACAGTGATAATTGGATGAAATTGTCTCCATTGAATGTTTCATCTGATAGTTCTCACACCTATCTTTGCAAGTGGATCTGCAAGCACTACATAAAGATCCTTGCTGCGGCATGCATCATCCTGCAACAATTCAGCACCAAAATCCACAGTAAAGCATCAACCAACAGCACAAATGCAACGTTGAGGTGTCTAAACATTTACCTTGCACCTGCGAAAGTTGTAGACCACCAGCATAGCGATGAAATCCAACAACATGCAGAACGTTTGGAATGCGATAATGGCAATCCGCAGGTACTTGTCCGCCTCTGCATGGCAGGGGCTGTCGTCCTGACATGAGCTGCATCCGTTCCTGCACGGGAGGCATTCATACACACTTCCATGCTGGCTCTGCACAATGGCGTGCTCTTTAAACTTTCCTGAAAAATACAACGTAAACTTTCAGCTCCTAGAGGGAACTCAATGTTCTTCTCAGAAAGTTCTAAATCATGGATGAGCCAATATCTAATTTGAGGGGTTGTAAATTTATCAGGAATGTTCCCAGCATTAGAATCCAAAAAGAACAGAATGGACAGACATAAAACACTTGCAGTTTGAAGAAGGCTTCCGACCCGAGAAGTCACCTAGTGCTTTTCTCCAAAGATGTTGCCAGCCTGCTGAGTTACTCCAGCATTTTGTGTCTATCTTCGATGTAAACCAGCGTCTGCAGTTCCTTCCTACACATGAACTGTAATGACTAGTGGGGTGCCGCAGTTTTGTTCGCCTACTTTGAGGAAGGACATTCTTGCTATTGAGGGAGTGTAGCGTAGGTTCGCCAGGTTAACTTCAGGGATAGCGGGACTGACATATAATGAAAGAATGGATCGATTGGGCTTATATTCACTGGAATTTAGAAGGATGAGAGGGAATCTTATAGTAACATATAACATTCTAAAGGGATTGGACAGGCTAGATGCAGGAAAAATGTTCCCCATGTTGGGGGAGTCCAGAACCAGGGGTCACATTTAAGAATTGGCCATTTGGGACAGAGGTAAGGAAAAACTTTTTCAGCCAGAGTAGTGAATCTGTGGAATTCTCTGCCACAGAAGGCAGTGGAGGCCAATTCACTGGATGTATTCAAGAGAGAGTTAGATATAGTTCTTAGCATATGAGGACGTGGCGTTGAAGGATGAGATGCTGAAGCGAAGAAGTGGAATCCAAATAACCGAACGGAAACAACGCTGAAAAGCCAAATGACCGAAAGGGCCCAATGCCGAAAAGCCAAATAACCAAATGGACGCAAATGTATTGTGGTAGTCAAAATGTAATTGTTACAGTTGGTGTAAATATCTATGGAACCAATTTGGATTATTATTTTGTTAAATCAACTGAAAGTTCCAATCATACGGGGTTTGATTTTATATTCAGGAAAGTCCAAAACCAGCAAAGGAAAAGGAAAAATGATCCCCACCCTCCCGTTTACCCCGGCCAGTGATGTGATGGACGCGGGGGTCTGGACCAATCACTGACAAGTCCCGCCTCCCGGCTACGTCAGGTCCGTTATTTGGCTTTTTGGTGATGCATCCTTTCGGTTAGTTGGCTTTCAGAAGTCCCGCCCTTTCGGTTATTTGGCTTTTTGGCGATCCGCCCTTTCGGTGAATTGGCTTTTCGGCATCATTTCTGTTCGGTTAGTTGGCTTTTAGGCGTCTCGCCCTTTCGGTTATTTGGCTATTCGGCGTTGTGTCCGTTTGATTATTTGGCTTTTCGGCCTTGTGCCCTTTCGGTTATTTGGCTTTTCGGCGTAGTTTCGCTTAGTTATTTGGCTTCCACTTCTTCGCTTCGGCATCTCGTCCTTCGATGCCACGTCCGGGTACCATTCTTAGGGGTACTGAAATCAAGGGACATGAGGAAAAAGCAGGAACAGGGTACTGATTCTGGATGATCAGCCATTATCATATTGAATATTGGTACTGCCTCGAAGGTGCCAAATGGCCTACTTCTGCACCTACTTTCTATGTTTTTTAGGAACAGAATGGAATTGGGTGGCACAGTGGTGCAGCTGACCTTACAACACCAGAGATGCGAATTTGATCCTGACCTTGGGTGTAGTCCGTGCAGAGTTTGCACGTTCTCCCTGTGTTCACGTGGGTTTCCTGCGGATACTTAGCTTTCCTCTCACATCCCAAAGACGTGTGGGTTAGTAGGTGAGTTGGCTTCTGTAAATTGTCTAGATCATGTAGGAGAGTGGTTGCAAAGTGGGATAAGATAGAACTAGTGTAAAGGGGTGATGGTTGGGGCAGACTCGGTGGGTTGAAGGGCCTGTTTCCGTGTCGTATCTTTAGACGGGCCGACCGGTTGCCAATAAGAGATCCAGTCAGGAGCAGCAGAACTGAATTTTTAGGTCAAAATGTAATACTGAAACAAAATGTTGCTTGTGAAATGGGAAGAGATCCAAAACAAACCCAATTTGTTTGGAGCCAGCTCACTTTCTCCCTTATTAATCTGAGATGGCAAATTAAGGCTTGCGATTCATGATATGGTCTGTACATGGCTGATAAAATGCAGAAACCAGCAGGTATAACATGTAACATTTAGTGTGCTGGATTGAGCAGTGGTAGCTGTGGGCCCCAGAGGGGTCTTGCAGCCACTGGGGGCCTCATCTCGTCTCGTCTCGGATGCACACGCATATTCCACCAAGATGCAGTACAGAACGCCACAGGAGATCTTCTTCCCTGTGCCTATCAAACTATACATCTACCCACTCCCCCTTTTTAGTGGGGTAGACTGACTCCACCCTCCCCCCCCCCCCCCCTCTTTCACCAATCTTTGTACGTCCCCAATCCTTTCCACTCGTCTCTTTAATAGATAATCGACAATAGGTGCAGGAGTAGGCCATTTGGCCAGCACCGCCATTCAATGTGATCATGGCTGATCATCCACAATCAGTACCCCAATCCTGCCTTCACCCCATATCTCCTGACTCTGCTATCTTCAAGAGCCCTATCTAGCTCTCTCTTTAAAGCACCCAGAGAACCGGCTTCCACCGCCCTCTGACGCAGAGAATTCCACAGACTCACAACTGTGTGAAAAAGTTTCCACATCTTCGTTTTAAATGGCTTACCCCATATTCTTAAACTGTGGCCCCTGGTTCTGGACTCCTCCAATATCGGGAACATGTTTCCTGCCTCTAGCGTGTCCAAACCCTTAATAACCTTATATGTTTCAATAAGATTCCCTCTCATCCTTCTAAATTCCAGAGTGTACAAGCCCAGCCGCTCCATTCTCTCAGCATATGACAATCCCGCCAGCCTGGGAATTAACCTTGTGAACCTACGCTGCACTCCCTCAATAGCAAGAATGTCCTTCCTCAAATTAGGGGACCAAAACTGCACACATTACTCCAGGTGTCGTCTCACTAAGGCCCTGCACAACTGCAGAAGGACCTCTTTGCTCGTATTCACAACTCCTCTCATAGAAACATAGAAACATAGAAAATAGGTGCAGGATTAGGCCATTCGGCCCTTCGAGCCTGCACCGCCATTCAATATGATCTTGGCTGATCATCCAACTCAGTATCCTGTACCTGCCTTCTCTCCATACCCCCTGATCCCTTTAGCCACAAGGGCCACATCTAACTCCCTCTTAAATATAGCCAATGAACTGGCCTCAACTACCTTCTGTGGCAGAGAATTCCAGAGATTCACCACTCTCTGTGTGAAAAATGTTTTCCTCGTTATGAAGGGCACCATGACATTTGCTTTCTTCACTGCCTGCTGTATCTGCATGCTTACTTTCAATGACTGATGAACAAGGACCCCCAGATCCCGTTGTAATTCCCCTTTTTCCAACTTGACACCATTTAAATAAAAATCTGCCTTCCTTTTTTGCTACCAAAGTGGATAACCTCACATTAATTCACATTAAACTGCATCTGCCATGCATCTGCCCGCTCACCCAACCTTCCAAGTCACCCTGCCTTCTCATAGCATCCTCCACACAGTTCAATCTGCCACCCAGCTTTGTGTCATCTGCAAATTTGCTAATGTTACTTGAAATCCCCTCATCTAAATCATTAATATATATTGTAAATAGCTGCGGTCCCAGCACTGAGCCTTGCGGTATGTCACTAGTCACTGCCTGCCATTCTGAAAGGGACCCGTTAATCCCTACTCTTTGTTTCCTGTCTGCCAACCAATTTTCTATCCCTAAAGCCATGTGCTCTAATTTTGCCCACAAATCTCCTCTGTGGGATCTTATCAAATGCTTTCAGAAAGTCCAGGTACACTACATCCACTGGCTCTCCTTTGTCCATTTTCTTAGTTACATTCATTTCATGTTTCATGTATTTTGTGTTTTATGACTGTTGGCAAATCAATCTCCCTCCTGGGATGAATAAAGTTCTATCGAATTGTATCGCATGTCCATGGAAATGCAGAATTCCGAGTTGAGCTGGAGTCAGATATCACTGTCCCACTCTCCCATTGGGCTCAACAAGGGAGCCCAGCATCAGAACAATGACATGCTGAGGAAGGGGACTGGAGGCATTTTACATTAGGTCTTTATTTGATGTCAGGGCTGTAACAACATCAGGAAAGAGAGGTATTGGAGCTGATGAAGGTTCCTGACCTGAAATGTCACCTATCTATCTCCTCCAGATATACAGCCTGACCTGCTGAGTTACTGCAGCACTTTGTGCTTTGTGCATGCTATTTTGTTTATATAAACTACATGATAATTTTATGTTTAAGATGGAACTGCAGATGTTGGAAAATCAAAGGTAGACAAAAATATTGGAGAAACTCAGCGGGTGAGGCAGCATCTATGGAGCGAAGGAAATAGGCGACGATTCGGGTCGAGACCCTTCTTCAGACTGATGTGGGGGTGGGAAGAAGAAAGGAAGAGGTAGAGACAGTGGACTGTGGGAGAGCTGGGAAGGGGAGGGGAAAGAAGGAGAAAGCAGGGACTACCTGAAATTGGAGAAGTCAATGTTCATACCGCTGGGGTCTAAACTACCCAAGCGAAATATGTGGTGCTGCTACTCCAATTTACGGTGGGCCTCACTCTGGCCATGGAGAAGGCCCAGGACAGAAAGGTCGGATTTGGAATGGGAGGGGGAGTTGAAGTGCTGAACCACTGTGAGATCAGGTTGGTTATTGTGAACCGAGCGGAGGTGTTGGGCAATCGATCGCCAAGCCTACGCTTGGTCTCACCGATGTACAGCAGCTGATACATAGAGCAGCGGATGCAATAGATGAGGTTATAGGAGCTGCAGGTGAACCTCTGCCTCACCTGAAAAGACTGCTTGGGTCCTTGGAAGGAGTCAAGGGGGGAGGTAAAGCGACAAGTGTAGCATTTCTTTCGGTTGCAAGGGAAACTGCCAGGAGAAGGGGTGGTTTGGGTGGGAAGGGACGAATTGACCAGGGAGTTACGGAGGGAGCAGTCTCTGCGGAAAGCCAAAAGGAGAGGAGATGGGAAGATGTGACCAGTGGTGAGATCCTGTTGGAGATGGCAAAAATGTGGGAGGATTATTTGTTGTATGTTACGGCTGGTAGGGTGGAAGGTGAGGACTAGGGAGACTCTGCCCTTGTTACGAGTGGGGGGATGGGGAGTGAGAGCAGAGTTATGGGGTATAGAAGAGAGCCTCATCTATAGCAGAAGAGGGGAAGCCACATTCCCTAAAGAATGAGGACATCTCCGATGCCCTGGTTTGATAATTTGATTATTATTTGTTAATGTATCAATGAGCTTTAATTCCATTTATTCATATTTCGTTTTCATTGCATTAATACTATTTCTTTCTTTTATAATGTTTACATTTATTTGAATATTTTCTTTAGTATTCGTGACAGAGAAACTTAAAAAGAGTTCACAAGTTCATAAGCGGTAGGAGCTGAATTAGGACATCAAGACTACTCTGCCATTCAACCATGGCTGAATTATCTTTACCTTTCAACCCCATTCTCCTGCCTTCTCGCCATAACCCTTGGCACACATAAACCCCTATCTCACGGTGCGAGTCCACCCACGAGTGATCCCGAGTTAAAAACAAATCAAACTCGTGGTGATCACGTAGAATTAACGTAGCGGGAACGTTGGAGCTCGTGGACGTAACTTAGTGACTCGTAACGCTAACGGCAGGTACTCAGGAAACTTGTTAACTCGTGAAAATTTTTGTTGAAACAAAGTTGAAAGATTTCCACGAATCAAATTTACTCTTGAAGGAAAAATTTGAAACTTTTAAACTCGTTGTAATACCGTAGTAGCCCATGAGTTTAACGTAGTGACTCGTGAGTTTGCCGTATTAACTCGTGGGTACTATCAGTATTTTTAGGTTGTTTTTTGTGTTTATGTGTGGAAGCTGTCGGTTTTAATCAGCATTGTCTAAGGCCCATCGTTAAAATGCATCAGTCTCTGTGATATTGGAGTCAATTCTCCTCAACTGCTTGGCGTTAACGGAGAGCTCCCGAAGCAGAAGGCGTCCCGAGATGAATAATGAGATGTTTCACTTAACTAAACACAAGGCCGGACGGCAAACACATATCAAAAGTTAAACTCTGCGCCCGGTTGGAGAGTGGAGATGGTGGAAGAGGAGACAGTTCACATACACCAGCGTCAAATACAGTCCAGAGAATTCATGCAGCTACGCAGTAGGGGAAAAAAAGTGGACCAAAAATATATTCCACTCGGTAACCCGCCCCAGACCTGAATGCCAAAAAATACCGATAAATAAATGAACGTGATTTTAAATATCCAGCTGTTATATACACCCTGAAAGTTTTAACATATAGGTCAAATAAGAAAATGGTGTAAGCTCCAAAGACATGGGTAGGTTAATGGGCTTGGTGTAAATGTCAATGTGCGGGGATCGCTGGTCGGTGCGGTTTCGGTGGGCCGAAGGGCCTGTTTCCGCGCTGTATCTGTAACACCTGTGGGGCAGTGGGGAAATAGGCCCAGAAATTTCAGTAGTGTGAAGAAGGGTCTGGGCCCGAAACATGGGGGACAATAAATAGGAAGAGCGGCGTGCTCTGTAACTTTGTGCTGAAGAGAACATCTAAGCTTTGTCTTTCATTCAGAGGGCGGGCGGGCTGGGGTGACTGTTGACCTCTGAAAACTTTGTTTCCCAGGGCTGGGGTGAGTGTGAAAGGGGTAGTTTCTGGGCAGATCTGCCCAAACAGCAATGTTTTGAGCCGCTGCTTTTTATACAGTTTAAGTCGCGACGGTGGGACGGCTGCTCTGACGGACATGCTGGGTGAGTAGAGAGACACACACTGCTCTCCCTCTGGTCTACGGACCTTGCTGTCGGGGGGAAAAAAATAATGTTAATGATCAATTTACCTAATCATTTTGATAGACGTTTATCAACGTTCAGATGAGAGATAAATTAAGGGAATAAAACAATCTTACTAGACACAAAAAGCTGGAGTAACTCAGCCAAGCTGGCAGCATCTCTGGAGAGAAGGGTCGAAACTTTTTTTCAGTCTGAAGAAGGGAGTCGACCAGAAACGTCACCCATTCCTTCTCTCCAGAAATGCTGCATGTCCCGCTGAGTTACTCCAGCGTTTTGTGTCTGTCTTCGGTGTAAACCAGCATCTGCAGTTCCTCCCGACACAAAACAGCCTATGCCTTTCAATGATTGATGCAGTTCAAATAGACTTTTGAATGCAATTTTGGAAGGATTGTTTCTTGAAACAAACTGCTCTAAAGGTTTGAAGGAAGGAATTGCAGATACTAGTTTAAACCAAAGATAGACACAAAATGATGGACTAACTCAGCTGGTCAGGCAACATCTCTGGAGAAAAGAAATAGGTGATGTTTCGGGTCGAGATCGTTCTTCAGTCTGGGTCTTTTTATAGTGAAAAAAAACTGCATGACATCACTTTTACCATGTGATGATTTTTCCACACGTCGGTAGTCGTTGTTGGCTCAAGAGTAACTCGGGAGAGGAACTTGGTAACTCGGGAGAGGAATTTGGTAGATCGCAGAAATGAGAAGTAAACGTCAAACTTAGACATACACGCGGGAACTTGTTGAAACTCGTGAACATAAACTTGGAATCTCGTAGACAACCACGAGTTTGATTTTTTCTTTCACTCGGGATCACTCGTGGGTGGACTCGCACCGTGAGACAGGGCCATAACTAATCACGAATCTGCCAATCCCCATCTTAAAAATATCCATTGACTTGGCCTCCTCGGCCTTCTGTACCAATGAATTCCACAGATTCAGCACCCTCTGACTAAAGAAACTCCCCCTCATCTCATTTCTCAAGCTACGTCCTTTTATTATGGTCTCTGATCCCAGACTCTCCCACTAGTGGAAACATCCTCTCCACATCCAGAGTCTAGAAGCCTCTGACAAAGGTGAGGTACCAGTGACTGCCAGGATGTTTCAGGGTCAGCGATATATATGAGCGTTTGCCCTGCATCAGCCAAGATCCAATTTGATTTCCAGAACCTACATACCAATGCATCTACATTGAAGCCTACATGCAAGAATTTTAGTTTGATAGAAAATATCAAAAGCCCAGAGCCATAGCTAAATAACTGTCTAATTCACTGCACAATGGTACTTTTCCAAAACATAGTTATATAAAACATGAACATTTGCTTCCTATGATGCAATATCACAGACCTCTGTCAGGTCATCGATGTTATGCAGAGAAATCTCCTAAATTAATAGTGAGCTGTACTCATTAACTTTTCATCTTGTGCTAGTGGACCTTTATGTGTCAAAAACCATTGAAATCTGGGAAATACAGTCGGCTTCAATAAGTTTGTTATGTATGCAGACAGGAATAAAAAAGGTCATTGATTTTGCTGTTCTAAGATTTATAATCTGCTGGTTTCTGGTAAGTTTCAATAAACAACCTAATTCCCACCCACTTGAGCCAATCAACCTAATGCTTTTGACGTCCATCAGAGATTCTCACAAAAAGATAACTTGCAATTAATTTTTGATATATGCACGATGAAAAAATGCCAGGCTGTAGTATGTAGTGTGCATCTAAATTGCATTAGTCTGATAGACGAAAATGGAAAGAGATTACAGTGGAGCAAATGTCAGGCGTAATATAAAGGTATCTTTGGTATCTTACTTTGGCATTTACAGTCTGGGTCAATTCCATATTTCCAAGGATTGTCAGTCTCCAAATGTCTCAATCCTGGTAATCTCACCATTTAAATACTAGATTATTTGAATTAGAAATAAATATCAAAGCATTCCAATTGAACAGGGTGAAAAAAACCATTGTTGTACAGTAATGACTTCAACAATTTTACAGGTTGTACATGTGATTATTTCTGTGCACAATCTGCAGTGCATCTGACCTTAATGCAGGGTCAGACACGTGAATAATGCTACAAGACTGATTTTTTAACATTTAGTTCAGTTTAGTTTAGAGATACAGCGTGGAAACAGGCCCTTCGGCCCACTGAGTCCATGCCGACCAACGTTCCCCACACACTAACACTATCCTACACACACTAGGGACAATATACAATTTTACCAAACCAATTAACTGGCAAACCTGTCTCAACTGGCAAACCTGTATGTCTTTAGTGTGTGGGAAGAAATTGAAGATCCCGGAGAAAACCCACGCAGGTCACTGGAAGAACGTACAAACTCCATACAGACAGCACCCGTAGTCAGGATCAAACACGGTTCTCTGCAGCTGTAAGGCAGCAACTCTACCACTGTGCCACCATGCCTTTAATTCTACTAATCAAAAGTGGATTCCGAAAACATTGGTAACACAATTATTACAAAACAACAAAGAGTAAGCAGATGAAAGCATAGGGTTCTCATTCTGACAATGATCTAGTGCACTGAGCGTCTGCCAACTGAATACCGCAATGCTCAGGATGCTACAGACTTGCCTGGCATTCACCATATGCTGCCATCTCTGCCTCACTGATCATCTACTCCCCATAGTGTGAAAGCCACTCACAGCACAGATACCACTAAAATAATCAATTGCCTGGGGTGAAACATAGAAACATAGAAAATAGGTGCAGGAGTAGGCCATTCGGCCCTTCGAGCCTGCACCGCCATTCAATATGATCATGGCTGATCATCCAACTCAGTATGCCATACCTGCCTTCTCTCCATACCCCCTGATCCCTTTAGCCACAAGGGCCACATCTAACTCCCTCTTAAATATAGCCAATGAACTGGCCTCAACTAGCTTCTGTGTGAAGATTACCTTTGCCATATTTTCCCTCTTGTCTATGGTAGCCTTTTACATTGAGTCATAGGGTGATACAACGTGGCCCAACTTGCCCACACCGGCTAACGTGTCCCAACTACACCAGTCTGCATTTGGTCCAGATCCCTCCAAGCCTGTCCTATCCATGTACCTCTCTAACTGTTTCTTAAATGTTGGGATAGTCCCTGTCTCAACTACCTCCTCTGGCAACTCGTTCCATACACCCAGCAATCCCTGTGTGAAAAAAATTACCCTTCAGATTCCAATTAAATCTTTTCCCCTTCATCTTGAACCTACGTCGTCTGGTCCTCAATTCACCTACTCTGGACAAGAGACTCTGTGCATCTACCCAATCTATTCCTCTCATGATTTTATACACCTCTATAAGATCACCCCTCATCCTCTTGTGCTCCAAGGAATAGTCCCAGCCTACTCAACCTCTCCCTATAACTCAGATTCTCTAGTCCTGGCAACATCCTCATAAATCTTCTCTGTACCCTTTCCAGATTGCAACATTTTTCCTGTAACATGGTGCTCAAATGTGAACACAATACTCTAAATGCAGCGTCACCAACGTCTTATATAACTGAAACATGACCTCCCAACTTCTCTACTCAATACTCTGACTGAAGCCAATGTGCCAAAAGCCTTTTTGACCACCTTATCCACCTGTGACTCTACCTTCAAGGAACCATGCACCTGCACTGCTAGATCCCTCTGCTCTACAACACTCCCCAGAGCCCTATCATTCACTGTGTAGGTCCTGCCCATGTTAGATTTCCCAAAATGCTACACATCACATTTCCCTGTATTAAATTCCATCAACCAATCCTCGGCCCATCTGGCCAATCGATCAAAATTGCTGCAATTTTTCACAACCATCTTCACTATCTGCAAAACTGCCCACTTTTGTATCATCAGCAAACTTACTAATCTTGCCCTGTCTGCTCTCATCCAAATCATTGATGTAGATGACAAACGGTAACGGGCCCAGCACCGAACCCTGAACCCCCCTCTACCCTCAAGCTCTGTGCCAAACAACTGGCACCAGTCCACACAGCAATTTTCAATCGGTCCCTGCAAACCTGCACTGTCCCTGCCTGCTTCAGTCTCCACTATTGTTCCTGTACCCAAAAAGCCAAGGATTACTGGTCTTAATGATTACAGGCCTGTCGCATTGATCTCTGTAATCATGAAGACCCTTGAAAGACTTGTGCTGGCCCACCTGAAAAATATCACAAACCCCCTCTTGGACCCACTGCAGTATGCATACCAGGCAAATAGATCAGTGGTTGATGCAGTCAACCTAGGCCTGCTTTTCATCCTCCAACACCTAGACCGCCAGGAGACCTATGCAAAGATTTTGTTTTGGGGATTTTAGCTCTGCATTCAACACCATTGTGCCAGAGCTACTACACTCCAAACTCTCCCAGTTGACTGTGCCTGAACCCCTCTGTCAGTGGATCATCAACTTCCTGACAGACAGGAAGCAGCATATGAGGCTGGGAAAGCACATCTCGGATGTGCAGACCGTCAGCATAGGAGCACCGCAAGGCTGCATTCCTTCCTCTCTCCTCTACTCTTTCTACACCAATGATTGCACTACCACTGACTCCTCGTTCAAGCTTCTCAAGTTTGTGGACGACACAACCCTGATTGGACTGATCCAGGATGGGGAGGAATCTGCCTACAGACAGGAAGTGGCACAGCTGGCGTCCTGGTGTCATCGCAACAACCTGGAGCTCAATGCTCTTAAGACAGTGGAATTGATTGTAGACTTTAGGAGAGCTCCCCCTCCCCTCACCCCACTCACCATCAACAACACCAAAGTCACATCTGTGGAGTCTTTTAAGTTACTTGGAACCATCATCTCGAGGGACCTTAAATGTGAGGCCACCATCGACTCCACAGACAAAATGGCCCAACAGAGGATGTTCTTAATGCGACAGTTGAGGAAGCACAATCTGCCACAGGCAATGATGGTCCAGTTTTATTCTGCCATCATAGAGTCTGTCCTCACCTTCTCCATCATGGTCTGGTTTGGCTCAGCCACCAAGCACGACATCCGGAGGCTGCAGAGCATCATTCGATCAGCAGAGAAGATTATTGGCTGCAACCTTCCCTCCATTGATGAATTGTACACTGCAAGGGCCAGGAAGCGAGCGGGCAAGATCATCTCTGACCCCTCTCACCCTGGCCACAAACTCTTTGAATCACTTCCCTCCAGAAGGCGACTCCGGATTGTCAAAGCTGCCACAGCCAGACATAAAAACAGCTTTATTCCATGCGCAGCAGCTCTACTCAACAGCCAAAAGTCTGTTGTTTCTTTGTGCTCTGGTATTTTATTTCCTTCTTCACATGTTTAAATTATAATGTTTTATTTTTAATTGTCTGCTGTATATCGTGTTGTTACTTGCGAGCAAAGCACCAAGGCAAATTCCTTGTGTGTATACATATTTGGCTAATAAAATGTATTCAATTCAATTCAATTCAGCAGTTGTGGGCTTTGCATGGACTTCCATTACAGTGACGCACTTCCTAAAAACTTTAAATAATCCCTAAATGTTATGATTTTTTAAAAATTCAATCAGAAAATATATATTTGAGCACTGATATTCACAGATGAAAGTCCTTACTTGATACTTAACAGTATAATATTCTCTGTGGTTAAATTAAATCAATACTTTCAGTGGTAGGTTGAAAAAATGAGTACCATCGGCCTCCATGCAAAGTAAAGGGCCTGTCCCAGGAGCATGCGACCTGCATGCGGCAAGTGCGACCAAACCGGAAGCGGGGGCCACGCGGAGGTCGAGTGATCCATGTACAGGGCCGGTCCCACCAGCATGTGCCTGCATGCGGCGAGCGCGACCAAACCGGAAGCGGGGGCCGCGCGGAGGTCGAGTGAGTGACGTGAAGTTCGAGCGAAGTCCGCGGGAAGTTCGCGCGTGATGTACGGCGTCAAGACGCTGCGTACGGCCTCAAGACGCTGCGTACGGCTTCGAAACGCTGCGCACGCCCATCGAGGCGGTGTGTACGGCGTCGAGGCTGCTGCTGGCCCGCAGGCCGTTGCCGCGCGGAATTTTTGAACGGTCAGTTTTTCGGAGCCCCGCGCGATGTCGGGACCAGCTCCGCACAACTCCATACAGCTCCGGCGATCGAAGTGGGACCGGCCCCGCGAGGCCGTACGGCTCAAGCGACCACGTTAGGTCGCGCTTACCGCATGGAGTCGCATGCTCGTGGGACAGGCCCTTAATTGTTCATGTTAAGACTTTCCTCAGGTGGAGCCACACTATTTTCTGATTACAGGGGTCTCCTCTGCTCCACACTCATTTTCCAGGGTCAGGTTTCCTGCACATTCATGGAGGACAGACAACAGATTTAATACCACCAGGTTCACAGTGGGACGGCATCACCTGAGGCACTGAGGGACCTTAAAGAGGTGAAAGCCCCACTCCATCCATCTGCAGCCATTAAAAAAAAGAGTCCCCTGATTGAATTGACCAAGATTAGGGCTTTAAATAGTTGTACTTGAGGCTTGTAGGGATCTTGTCTCTAAACTTCCATACAATGCAGATATCACAAGAGTTCTGGCACGTTGAGAGAATCAGGAAGTTTCCTTGCAGCTCATGTACCAGAGCTCCAGTGGAATTACCACTGAAGTCAGCATGGAGGGTTCCCAATAGTCATCAAACAGTACAGATTAGAGCTGTTTGGATTTTAATGGCCCATGGCCATGAAATTAGAATTCCCTCAAATAATCTCCATTGGAATACTAAATCCATGGTGTTGACTTAAAGATTCTTGTTATGAACTTAAATCTACAATCTACACCGACCAAGGTGAATTTCTAAGCCCATGTTTATGGAAGGAACCTACAGTGTCTTTCTGAAATCTGCTAGTTCATTTCCCCATCCTCTGTACCTCCAAAGTTCAGCTCCTTGAGCTGTGGCCAATTTCTCAATGCACGAGCGGTCCCTTAAGTTTACCTTCCCTTCCATGAGGAAAGACATTCTTGCCATAGAGGGAGTACAGAGAAGGTTCATCAGACTGATTCCTGGCATGGCAGGACTGTCATATGAAGAAAGACTGGATAGACTCGGCTTGTACTCGCTAGAATTTAGAAGATTGAGGGGGGATCTTATAGAAACTTACAAAATTCTTAAGGGGTTGGACAGGCTAGATGCAGGAAGATTATTCCCGATGTTGAGGAAGTCCAGAACAAGGAGTCACAGTTTAAGGATAAGGGGGAAGTCTTTTAGGACCGAGATGAGAAAATCATTTTTTACACAGAGAGTGGTGAACCTGTGGAATTCTCTGCCACAGAAGGTAGTTGAGGCCAGTTCATTGGCTATATTTAAGAGGGAGTTAGATGTGTCCCTTGTGGCTAAAGGGATCAGGGGGTATGGAGAGATGGCAGGTACAGGATACTGAGTTGGATGATCAGCCACGATCATATTGAATGACGGTGCAGGCTCGAAGGGCCGAATGACCTACTCCTGCACCTATTTTCTATGTATCTATGTTTCTATCGGTGTTCAACGCTGCCAGCTGTCATGACCAGTTTACATTGCAGAGTTTAGCTGCTAAACTAAAGCTAAACTATGTGACAACCAGGTTGGTGTCTAGGTGACAACCCAATGGACCACTCACCATTTCCAATCACAAAAGGGAAGGTGCAATCGTGAAGAAAAGACAAAAGGCCCTTTATTTTTCACCGTAAAGTAACGGGGAATTAAACAATAAGATGAATGAAATTCTATTGCAGAAGCATGAACAAGACTTGGAAGAAAAATCTTGGAAACAAGAGTCGAATAAACATGTAATGTTCATCTTCAGTGGAGCATACAGAGAATTCATTACTCTGACAACAAACCAGTCTATTTTACTTCGGAGTCACGTGTGACTACGTGAAGAACCCCGCCAAGACGCATGCGTGTCATATCGCTTCACGCTTGCGAAACGACAGGCGGGGTGGAGTGTACCCCGCAGCGGTAAGTTTGAAACCGCGACCTGCAGGTAAGAAATTTACTGTGCGGTAGTTTTGTTCCCCGCGCTGTTTTTTCACAGGGGGGGAAGCTGGACAAAATAGTGTCCACAAGTGCTGCGAGTGAAGCTGGCTGGGGAGGACCGCGAAGTTGCGGGAGCCAGCAGCAGCTGAAGGCACAAGTCCCGTAAGGGATCAGCTGTGCCGACTTTTGGTCCCGCGCCGGCCAGAACACCACGGCCAGGCGGGAGACTATTCAGATGGGGCCGTCGACTTTTGACAAGTCGAAAACGGCAGGAGACGGGGTGGAACGACGTTCCCCCGTAGCGACAATTTTAACTTGGACCTGCGTTTTTGTGCTTTCCCATGCTGATTACAGGTGGAGAAACCAACGGGCTGCAACAAAGCTGGTGGGCTAGATGGGATCAGCTGTGCCCGATGTCGCCTCCGCACCGGCCAGATCCACTCCACGGAAGGGCAGTAAGGACAAAGCTGGTGTGGGAGGACCGCGGTGCAGCGGGCAGCCAGCAGCAGCCAGCGGCACTCGGATCACCGATAGTGGGATCAGCTGTGCCCGATGTCGCCTCCGCACCGGCCAGATCCACGCGGCCGGGCGGTAAGGCTAGACACAAAAACAAACAAGGTCGTGAACTCAGAGGAGTCCGACTTTGAACAACCGCGGGCGGCCAGCGCCCGAGAGCGCTGGAGCCGGATGGAGCGGTGCATGGAGCATTTGCTCCAACGTGACAGACTCCGGAAGATGGAGTCGGGTCACTGTGGGCCCTATGATAAACCCACAGCAGTACCTCTTGAAGGGCTGCACAGTGCTTCTACCGCATCAGAGGGGAGCACTGAGGGTCAGTTCTGGGTTGACCTGGAAGAGGGGTCCGCAGAAGGAAAGACAAGTGTGCAAGGGGTGCAGGAACAAGAGAACCTACTGGAACCCACTACAGCCAAAGACAGCACCCTACGCACCCACCAGCAGAACTGGTGAAAGCTCGAAGGCCCGGTACTCAAAACATGAGTCTTTTTTAGGCCATGGCCCAGGCCGGCCTTCTTGGAAGATGCGGGGACCTCCAACGCCAACCAAACCGAAAATCCAGACACCAGCGCAACAACAGCAGCGAAGAACCTACAAGAAGCAGTAAACCTGCCACTGGTAACTATGGAGGTAGGTTGGTCTGGTTCCCTACAAAATACAGGGAGCATGGAGGTTGGGTGGAGATTACACTCTTTTCTGAAGGCATGGAGCATGTTAACAACCGATACTTACATCTTAAGCAGTATCCAGGGATATACAATAGAGTTTATACACAAGTACAGCCCTCCAGTTCAACATATACTGAACCGAATGTTCGTGCCTTCTGATAAAGAAAAATCAAAAGCGCAAGCTGAACTGGAGCGGCTTTACATAAAAGGTGTAATTGAGAAAACTCAACACGAACCATTAGAATGCGTGTCGAATATATTTATCAAAAACAAAAAAGATGGTGGTTGTCGCATCATCATAGATCTGACAAAATTGATACCTTTTTTACTGCTAAACAATTAATTTCCAAAGGTTACTTCATGGCCAGCATCGATTTAAAAGATGCTTACTATTCAGTGCCTATACGAGGTGACCACAGATGTTACTTAAAATTCAACTGGATGGGACAACTCTGGCAGTATAAAGCACTGCCAAATGTGTTATCATCAGCCCCAGGCTGTTCACAAAAATTTTGAAACCAGCCCTAGCGTCTCTACGGAAACGTAAACACATGGTCATGGCATATTTAGATGACATACTCATTGTGGGCAAAACTTTGGAATTGGCCAAACAAACTGTAACAGCCACAAAACAGTTATTTGGAAAACTGGGATTTATTATCCATCCAGTTAAATCTAAACTAACGCCTTCCACTACTATGGACTATTTGGGGTTTCACCATTGACTCAGTTCACATGTCGGTGACTCTGCCTAAGGGAAAGGCTAGAGATTTAATAGAGGCTTGCAATAACCTCATTGACATCAGCAAACCATCCATCAGATTGGTAGCAAAAGTAATTGGCAAAATGGTGGCTGCCTTTCCAGCCACACAATTTGGACCTCTACATTACCTAAACTTACAGAGAACAAAAATACAAGCACTCTAAATTAATGCAGGTCACTTTGACAGACCTATGAAACTACCAATCAAGCTAAAATGGAACTAAAATGGTGGATAGATAACATCTGGCTTTGTTCCAATCCAATCATTGTCAGTAACCCTTCCATGGTACTACAAACTGATGCCAGTGCACTTGGGTGGGGAGCCACCAATACCATCACCAGCTGTGGAGGTAGATGGACTGCTCAGGAGGCATCATTATTACTCACACTGGGCATAAAGTACCTGGAAATGTTGGGTGCATTACATGGCCTAAAGTCATATTGTACTGGGTCATATCACCAGCATGTTAATAATAATAATAATAATGGATGGGATTTATATAGCGCCTTTCTAATACTCAAGGCGCTTTACATCGCATTATTCATTCACTCCTCAGTCACACTCGGTGGTGGTAAGCTACTTCTGTAGCCACAGCTGCCCTGGGGCAGACTGACGGAAGCGTGGCTGCCATTCTGCGCCTACGGCCCCTCCGACCACCACCAATCACTCACACACATTCACACACAGGCAAAGGTGGGTGAAGTGTCTTGCCCAAGGACACAACGACAGTATGCACTCCAAGCGGGATTCGAACCGGCCACCTTCCGGTCGCCAGCCGAACACTTAGCCCATTGCACCATCTGTCGTCCCGATGTTAGACTACAGATAGACAATACCACCGTGGTAGCATACATTAACCCCATGGGTGGAAACAAATCGACATCATGTGACAATCTGGCTAATACAATTTGGCAATGGTGTATCCAGAGAGATATTTGGATATCAGCCACTTACCTACCAGGAAGACTAAATTTAGTGGCAGACACCAGGTCACGCAAATT